>NW_008674176.1:26999-91190 GCF_000695815.1 Acanthisitta chloris
CAAACACTTCTTATCTGAGGTGATATTCTCACACTGGCCTCTTGGCCATGGACTTCAAAAGCTGATCACAGGGAGGGCTAGAGAGGCAATAACCCTTAATATAACAGTGTCTCCTGATAGGGATATACAAGGTAAAGGTAAGGCGTCTCTGAAGTCTGCTCTTGTGTGTTTTGCCCCATGGGGTGATAAGGGGCCATCTGTTTTTTCAGTCTGGAAACTCATCTTTTTCACACTATCCCAGTATCAAGTACACTTTAGGTCTGACTGGTATTAACACCAGCAAATCTTCATTAATCTGAAGAGATTTTCTTGTTAGTTTTAGCTTTGATCCCAGCAATTGTCTTAGTTACCCTTGTGTTGGGTTTTTTACCCAAGCAAATGTATAAAATAAAATTTAAAACATTAAGCTCAAGGTACTATTGTCTTGAAGAAAATAAATTATTAGAATAGGTCTTAGAATAGGTATATTAATTACTTGTGGGTAAAGGAAAATTTTGTGCTTACCTGATGATTAAACTCAAAACATCAGTTCATGGTATTAGCTTCAAAAAGTCATATATTATGCATCACTGCAAAGGATTGCACCTTAATTAATTGTTCAAATAGAATATCCATACTACCAATTCTAGAAGTTAAAAACCACTGCTTCAGACCTCAAAAATACTTTAAGAGTTATTAAAATGCCATTCAGATTTCTTTTGTTGTGGAGCTCCCAGGACACAATTCCTTCATACTTCAATCTTGTCCCTACAGCAATTTTTTTTATCAACTGAACACTCAGATTCAATTGCAATCTCCTGATTATAACAGCTTTCATGTAAACACTTAATACTATGAAATCTGCAATAAAATGGTGCAAGTTGCCATCACTAGCACATAAAAAAAATCCCTACTTTTTTTTTCCCAGCATTTTATTACCTTTGTTTGTTGTTTTGGAGGGTGGGGGTGGTGGCTGTCTTTAAGGAAATTGTTCTTGCTTATATCAACTAATTGCCATAAAATTTCTGGAAATGCAAGAATGTAGGTCCTAAGCCCACAAGCTTTTACTCACTTTGAGCAGTCCTGTTAATTGAGACCACTCCACCAAACTGATTAAGATTTAATGAAATAAGTAACTTTACAGGGACAGACTTTGCATTGTAAATATTAATATGGTACAAGAACTTGCTAAAAACTCCTCAAAAGTGTATTCACATGAGAAAGCTGTTATTTAAATTCTTTATGAAGTTTTATGGAATTAAATTGGAAAGAAATAGAAGTAGTTCTACTGTAAAATAAATCAATTTCAAATTAATCTAGTAGTAATTTATTTACTTCAGAGTCCTTTTCATCATTATGATTCATATACACTGAAATGGACTAAGGGACAGATCTTGAAAGATCTTGTTTGGGAGAACAGGCTAAAATTAGCAAAGTATCTAGAACAACAAAATGTTGCTAGCTAATAAAAATCCACTTACTCCATGGTTTCTGTTTATATTAGTAAATTAATTAAATATTTGTTTCCTTTGATCCATAGTCTTATCCCTTTTCCTTAGATTCTTCTCAGTAAAAAATATAAAATCCTTTCCTTTTTGGTATCTGGTGTTGCATCCATTCAGCTGCAGTTCGTTTGTGAGAGCTGGTTTTTAAATGTTTTTTACTCACTTAACCTTCTCTAACAGCAAAATAAAACAAAGCTGTTCTATTTAATAGTAGAATGTATCCTTCAATACAATATCTGGGTTTGAAATGTGTCAGCTTTCAAAATTATTTTCTTAACATCAGATATGAATTCAGTGATTTTGTTGTATAGAAAGATGATCACTCACATGTATTGCCACATAGTTTATATTTTCATTTATGACTGCAGTTTAGGCATATTGCATATGCTCTTCTGCATATTCTTCTTATTAAGCAAAGTTGAAGGCTTACAAAGAATAATTGTTTTGCATACTATCTTTATGCTGTCAAAAGGCATTATCAATTAAAATCTGAGATATATAAAAATATCAATAAACATTGATATATTTTCACAAATTTGTTTTATTTTTAAATTTTTCATATAATATCTCTCTTTTAAAAATTAAAGACATTATTATTTATGTTAAAAAAGTTTAATTTCTCCAAAACAATGGAAAAATTAACAGAATATTATTTCTTTTTTTTTAGAAGAGGTATTGACTAGTAACAAATCAAATCCAATTGTTATTATTTGTATCTAGTTAATTTCTATTAAAAAGACATTATCTATAGTCTCCGAAATCCTTTCTTTTCAGCGTCCTTCCTCTTCAGGCATTTTTTATAGTTCCTACAAGAACAGCTTTGCAGTAAAATCATCTTTGAATATGACTGCTCTGTGTACTAACAAATTTACTAGGAATTTCAACAAATTTTCTCTAATCAACTTTGAAGTAGGTGCCTAATTATGTCCAAAGTTGCAAAGCATCTTGGCACAGAAGTAAAAGTGGTGCATAGTATTCTTGAAATTTCAGAGCCAACATGAACAGGTTCAAATAATTTTTCATTCACTCCAATACTTGAATAAGCAACCTTCTGAAACCTACATCAAGCTCTGGGAAAATTAGTAAAAAAAATCTATTTATTAAGTGGTGAGATGTTATTTCAAAACTTGTAGATAAATTAATGAATATGCTATTTCAAAGGAGTTAGTTATCAAAAAAATTGTGGTATTTATATGACCTTGGGAGCAAAACTTTTTTTCTGGTGGCATTAACTGTATCAGTTGTAGCTTTGTAGAACATACATTAAGACAGTGCATATGTTCTGAGCCATGTAATTCTTTTATTTTGACCCTCTTTCGGTGTTTATATTCCCACACACAGTGCACACCTCTGGGAATTTCCCAGCATGCCTTTTGAGGAAAAACATTAAGGTCACAAAAGTTGAAGGTCTTTAAGGGATATGGAAAGAAATAGTAGTTCTGAAATGTTTTCATCCACCACAAGTTTTAGTCCTTCCATTTCACTGAGAATCACAGGGGTTTTTTTTCTAAATCACATTACAAATTTGAAAATTATCTAAATGGGTATTGTTTTTATAATGTTTTAGGTTACTGATAGGCAGTGAAGAAGATTACTTTAAAAACACTTAAGAGGGTCTGTGCAGTTTTAATAGCTTGAGTGAAGCAAAACAGCAAAGAGGATGCCTTTGTCCCCTTTGAACTTGAGGCATCACGTGGACATGAAGCTACTGAATTCTCTGATTAGTTATATGGCACTGGACTCCCAGTGGCACTTAATGAAGATAAGTTTTTATGCAGTGCTTTCAAAAAAGAATTGGAAATTGAATCTATCTGATCAAGTTTAGTACTTTATCACAAACATAATAAGGCTAGGAAAAAAGAAAGAAAAGGAAAGAAAAAAAGAAAAAAAGAAAAAAGAAAAAAGAAGAAAGAAAAAAGAAAAGAAAAGAAAAGAAAAGAAAAGAAAAGAAAAGAAAAGAAAAGAAAAGAAAAGAAAAGAAAAGAAAAGAAAAGAAAAGAAAAGAAAAGAAAAGAAAAGAAAAGAAAAGAAAAGAAAAGAAAAGAAAAGAAAAGAAAAGAAAAGAAAAGAAAAGAAAAGAAAAGAAAAGAAAAGAAAAGAGAGGAAATTTAGAACATGAAATAAGAAGTGTGTCTTCCATTCAGATCAAATAAGATTTTCCTTATTGCAATTTGCATTTCCTGGCTACAGAGAAAAAGCCAAGAAAAGTACGAAAAATGCTGCTCATTTGCATTTTATTCTTAAAATTTTCATAAATATTTATTGATGATTGGTTTGGTTTTTTAATGTGTTTCACTATATTCAAAGAAAATGTTGTCATTGATTTTAATGGAACAGGTGAAATGGAACTGGCCATCTTATAATATAGCAAGGGTACCTAAAGTACAACCACTTTACTCATACCACTACCTCTATCATGGCGTACGCTCAGCATCAGAGCTTGTCAGACAAACTAAGTATTTTTAACAGAGAAAGAGGAAAATATCTTCTATTCCAAGGCAGGACATATACTTCAAGCAGAAACTGAAAGGATATATTGAGTTGAGTAAATAGTTAGCACTGTTCTAGGTATATTTCATCTGAAAGATGGTTGCAGTCTTTTGGCTTTGGCTAACAACTGACAATTAGAGCATCATAAACCAGATGTAAAAAATTATGTCTTGAGTAACCTACTTTTTTATGCAAAATTTGTCCATCCTTCTTGTCATCATGACTCAACTACCTAATTTAGTCCATTGGATAACACCGTCCTTGCTCAGTACCTGTTTTTAATTTTTATTAAAACTCTGCTGAAAAAAACAGCATCTGGGAAACATTGATTTACTTTGAATGTGCCCTTAACTTTTAAGAAAACTGAGGCACATTTAGTAGACTCTGCTTCAGAAGAGCATCAAAAATGAGCATACAATCAAAAAATTCAGAGAAAAGGTCTCTCACTACTGCAAGAATTTTCCCTAGTCTATTTTATTATATCACTATGTTACTGAACTGTTCCTTCTGTATTAGTTTCAGATCAATGACTTGTACCGCTTACTGCCTTTGGGAGATTGATCTATGCAGATTTCATTCTTGGAGCATATCCCTAGAGATTTGATTTTCATTTGCTTCAATTTATCTCTCTAAAGTAAGCAATCATTTCCTTCTTTCAAATGTCTCCTTTTTGAAGCAATATGGATATTTATGGTAGTAATGTTTAGAGATACGTCAACTGCTAATCTGAGAGAAAGGGCTTGAGAGCAGCAAATTAATTCAGGATGGAAGAGGATGTTTTCCTGTGTTTCAGTCTGGGAAATCCCAAGTGTGAGGATGGGGAGGCTGGATGTCAGATATCCAAGCTGGAATGATTCTTTTGATTGAGTGGTTTGACTTCTGAAACACTAGGACAAATGGTCAGATTCCTTTTTTTGGTTTTTGTGTGATATCTAAAAGCCAACCTGGTAAACACATACCACTCACCAAGTTTTTGTCATGTTATTAACAGAGAAGTGCCAGTATATCCAAGAGAAAAGAGCAGTGCCAAAGCATGACCTTGGTAGATGAAAGCAAATTTTACCTCTTTGATTGTAAATAGCCTTTTGAAGCCATAAATGAGCTTCCACTCTCAAAGTCTGCCTTTCTGAACATCATACACCTTACTAAGTCCAGATTTGTCCATGACAGGCAATATAGAGGCATGTTTAATTCCCAAATGACCATCCTTTCTGAAAATTGGTGCAACAGATCTTCCTTGGGATATACCTCTCTCCCCACTGAGTAGTAATAGACTGGAGGAGTGGCAGAGGTAAGACAGCTAACCTTTCCTTGGTTAAAGGTAGGGGGAAAGAATCCTGACAAATACTAAAATATAGGGCTTATTTTTTTTCCTATCCAGCATTCACTTCAATATGTAGAAAGGTCATAAATTGAATATGAAATTAAATGAAATGATAAGCAAGCCTTCTGTTAACAGATCAAGTTTCTAAAATGGGTAGTTAAATTCATAAAAATAAAATGAACTGCAGAATCATCAATATTCAGTTAAAATTTTACACAAGTTCTTCCTATGGATTTTAAGAGTAGCATTATGGAACTCAGAGATGCCTTTGCAATAAGCGAACTGCTACACTTTGCTGGGTAAAACCATTTTGACACAGCTCCAGGTGTCAGTGTTGGTGATAGGAGATTCTGTTGCTTTTGTTATTTAGCACTAAGCCACAAATGATTTGCGATACAAAAAGAACTTTCTCCTCAGATGCAGCTGTCATCATTTTGCTGTTAACAGTAAGCAGTATTTTAGAAGGGGTGCAGAGATGAAGCATATGGATATGAGATAGTGAAGAGATACAGTGGGTGAGGAGGTCCCTTGCAATCTCCCAACACACAGATGTTAACCTTTCTGCAATGCCTCAAAGTCCAGCTCCCTTGTTAGTCCCTGCTTCTCCAGCTCCTTCAGCTATTATAAATACCCTTCACAATCCTTCTACACATACATATTGGTACTGAACATACATATATTTGGGCTGACAAATAAGAATTATGGGGGTTTTTTAATGTTCTTCAGACCTCTGGACACTTTCAGGACTTGGTCCATCTAGAAACTACTTTCAATATATTTTGTAAATAGATTGCAATTAAAACCATACTTTGCAGTACCAAGTGGTGGTACCTTTAGATGACCCTAGTATACACTAAAATTTTCTGAGGAATGGAAGACCCTAAGCAGGAGAAAAATCTATTAAGCCAATTGTGGTGTTTTTCTTGTTGTTTCAACAATTTTGTCCTTGAGCTGAAAGGGAGGGAGAAAAACAGGAAGAAACTGGCCACAGAATAAATAAATATGGCATTGGCTCATATTCATTACAACACATTGGGCAAAAATGAACAACGACAACTATCAACTTTCATGCACTTCCTTGGAAAAAGACAGTGTTGTGTAACTTCACCAAAAGGACCACATATACCACTGCACATGCACAGCCCAGGAGAGGAGTTCAACAAACAAAAAATGTCTGGTTTATATGGAGGTCCTATTTACTTGGAATATTTATTGCTTTCATCCAAAAATATCAGTTTAGCATATCACTTGCACATTTTCTAGTCTTTCAGTTTTCATAAGAATTCCAATAAACTCATTTTGCTACTGAATGGGAAGGATATTAGAAAGCACTGTTCAGAGACTTGGGGGGATAGGAAGGAGAAAAGAAAGGTCAGTGCAGAAGAAAAGGCTTAGATGGAGATATGTCAGAGCAAAGCTTCCCATGAAAGATTATTGAGAATAAAGCTTTTTTTTTTTTAAACAGACATAAAAACTCAATATATAAATCAAGAGCACAAAAGCCCTGTTTTATGATTTTTTTGGTGCTGTTTAATTTCTTTATATCTTTTTTTGCCATTGTTAAAAACCAGCCAAAACTTCAAAGGCAAGCTGCATGTGTTCTAAATCAGGACTTCAGTGCTGATGTATGACAGCACAAAAATTAAAACTAAATAAATGTGCTGTCTAAATTCCCATATTTCTCAAAAATTGCTTTAAAGGCTTTAAAAAATTAGAATTATTGCTTGATCTTACTTTACCAACCATAATGTTTTCACCAGAGTAAATGACAAAATATTATATTAAAAAGAGAGAAAGAAAAAAGAGCATTGTCTGAATATATCTGAACACCTGTATTTGGCTGTCTTGCAGTTTTGTCAGACAGGCAAGGGGGAAAATGAAATTTTGCAGTGATTTGTCTGATAGTGGATATGGACTGCATAAATTCTCAGTTTATCCACTGTTTCTGGAAGGCTTCTTGACAGTCAGGGTAAATTGATGAAAACAAAGCAGTGTGTCTGCAAACAAAAGGACAACATTCCTTGTATATCACATTAAAATTGTTGCAAAATGGACATATTCTCATGGAAAATAGGTTTTGTGGTATTTTCCTTTCAAAATATGAATTTTCTAACATATTGAGTTATGATTCCATTCTACTTTACTGCCTTTTGGACATGACCTTGCTGTTTTCTGTTCTTAGTGAAATGGCATGTCTGACTCTAAAGGTGTCTGGCCACAGCACACCCGTTAAATCTGCTTGCAAAAAACATTGTGACTGGGGCCTCTGTGGCGTCCCTTTTCCTCCGGCCTCTACTTTTACAATGGCCATTTGCTGTTCTTCTACTAAGTCATCTTGATTTGTATTGACTCATTTGTTTTATCAGGTTACAAAAGGGGCAAGTGGTCCAGGCAAACAGGAATGCAAATGCTGTTCTTTTTTGTAAACATTCCTTTTACTTTTAGAACTCATTCATCCTGTCCCTGCTCGTGTTCTTTTTTTCCATTCATGGTAAGAAAAAGTCATGGGCTCTAATTTATGTTCTTATTGAAGTCAGAAGATTGGTATTTCTTTGCAAAGATGTCTGGATATTTGTGTGATCAAGAGAACTGGTTATTTACTAGTTATCATTTTATCTTAATTAATCCCTATTCTGTTGTATCTAAAGCTTCGGTTACACATTAAGAAAGGAGATACTATAGGATGCCATTTTATAAGCACTGATAAGAAATGGATAATTAAGTTCAGGAAGTCAAAGTAAGCAGTGTGTTGGGAGTCTCTAAGTGGAACACAATGTTTGTCAAATATTACCATATGTTTACAAACAGTGTTATGAACATGAAGCAGGGCTACACTATCTGAATTATACATTTGCTATTATTACTTCAATCAGTTCTAGTAATGTATAAAAGATCGACCATACTTAGATGTAATATAAAGACATGGTTAACCTCCTAGGGAGTTTGTGATATTCTGGGCTGCCCCAACTTTAACAACACAGCCTTAGTGAATTGAAAGTCCAGATCCCATAGATGACTAGTGATGCCTCCAGAGGCTGATTCAAGAGTACCAGAACTCTCCAGAAGTGGCTAACCCCAAGAAAAGCCTGTTAGCCTGAGAGAGATTTGGTGAATCTCTCAGGGTTAATTGCATATTTTAAGATATTTGCTATGTGCCAAAGTTGCCTCTCCCACATATGGACTTCAGAGTTTGCCAAAACTCATCTTGGAGCCAGTTACTTTGAGATTTTTAATGAGCACTGCTCAGATAGTTAAGACATTTTCATTTTTGGTAAATTTTCAAATAAAGGCTTTGCAGTGTTTAATCAAGGAAAGCGTTTGTCACTGTTTCCATACAGACATCACCTAGAACACATGTATGGAAGTGATATGTGTGCTTTTCATATTGAATTTTTTAAGATGTGGCCTGAAATTCTGTTTATAGAAAAAAGAAATATCAAGAATTTAAGATACTGCACAGTTATAGTGGAAGCAAGTAGAAGTTACATTCATGTTGTCAGTGTTTTCTCTTCTGCCTTTTTCTTGGAGAAGTCCTCAGAATTTTTTGTTTGTAGTACTCATTTCATGACTGACAAGGGAATATTCTTAGGCTGGCAAAGTGTCTAATGTCACTTTCCTGTAATACTTTCTGCTGTCCAATGGACTGCTAAAACCTGTCACTTCTCTTCTTGTTTCATTCCTAATTAAGATAGCAGCAGCACATAAAATTAGATTAATCAAAAATTTGAAGTAGCATCAATGGAGACTGTTTCCAGAACAAGTTTACCACTTTGGCATAAACTTTCATCCAGCTGTAGGATGAATGAGTTGCTCACTTTAGTCTTGGCTGAAATTGTTTACACACTATTTCTTGAAACAGTAAATCTAGAAATTGCATACAAAAACTGTGCACAAAGGAACATTATTTGGGTTGTAAGGTCAATTGCTCTGAAGTTAGGCCAAGTGAGATTTATGATTGCTTGCACAATGGACCCCTTTTGCATATGCTGTAAGATAGAGATGGTAATTAAATTAACATCTACTATTCTGGACCTTTTCTTTTCTCAGCCTAGAGAAAGCCAGATTGTAACTATAAACCAGCAGTAAATGCTAACTTAAAAGTTTCTGCGTAAAGTTAAAAAAATAGAGGAAATAAATGCTCCTCTACCTTTCCTCTGTATATCAGGTTTTTTCTTTTATCCACTTTTTCTATGATGAAAAGCAGCATTAAAGTCCATGGGTTCTGATACAAAAATGGTACTGTAGAACCCTAAATTTATTTTTTTAATCTAAATTTCAGATTAAATAATTAATGCTTTTTATTTTTCTAACTGTCCAATGTGTAACATCAACTACAAGTCACTTAAGCATTACAATTGGCCATGAAAAGCCACAGCCCAAACTTCATGCAGAACTCTGATATAAATATTAAATTTCATGCATTATATAGTACTCACAAAGTTTTTTTACAACTTCCTCTGCCTGCAACCACACACCTGCTCACTCATACCTGTATCAGCCCTGCTGGCTGCAAGTGTTGGATTTCACACCTCTTGAATAGGAAACATCCACATCTTACTCTGATTTGTATAGATTTTAGCACTAAAGAAATATGTTTTATTAACAGCTATCACCACCAAATATAATCTTCAGTTTGGAAATTACTTTTTTCTTTCTCTACCTGCAAGCATGTCTTCAGATACAATTTCTAGTCAGATCTGAGCATTCAGTCCTTGCAAGTGCTAGAATAAATGCAAAGATTTACTATTTGAGTTCACATTGGGTACAAGGAAAGGAAAAAGACAATTCTTTGTTTGCTATCTTTGTTAAAAAGACTTCCAGGGCGTCTTTCATAGACTTATAAAATCATCAAGGTTAGAAGAGACCTTTAGGATCATCAAATCAACCATCTATGTAGCACTACTCCTGTAATCCCTAAACCACTAAACCAACTCACCCATTGCCAGCTCCAGACAGCTCTTAAATATCTCGGGCAACATATTCCAATGCCTGAACATCCTAACAGTGAAAAATATTTTTCTAGATTTAATCTGAATCTACCCTGTCTCACTTTATGGCCATTCCCTCTGGTCCTCTCACTGCAGGCATGGCAGGAGAGACCAGCTGCAGCTGGTCACAGATTTGAGCTGTTCCAGGTTGGACTAGGTGTATGCCAGGACTCATCAGCTTGAGATGCAGTCATATGTCACCTGGTGGAGAGAGAGAAGCCACCTTTTCCACTGCCAGTAAGGCTTCATATATAAGGAAAGGTAGTTGGAGTTTATTTGTGATGACCCATTAGAAAAATGCATGTTTTGGAAAGATATATAAGTAGCTAAAAAGTTAAAAGCAGCTGCTACTATTGGTTCCTTGAGTCCAGATGAGTTCAGGAAACTGTTGTACATTTGCATAAAATCTCTGTTCTGGTTGGTAAAATGTGAATCTCCAAATATGCATTTGAACTTTAATGTATATTTCATTCACAATTTCTAAACTTATTTTACTATGGTTAAAAGAAAAAAAAAAGTTTACTTTTACTAGGCCTGATTTTGCTTGCAGTTCCAGAGGTATAAATCCATTGCAGCCATTGGATTACTTCAGATTTTGTCTCTGTGACAGCATAGCAGTATGTCTGAATAAATATCAAGTGATTTGATTGCTTCCAGGGAGACCAGCTTATTGTCAAGTACCTGCTTATTTAAATGCTTTATTTGCTTTGAATTTTAGCATGAACACACATACAAACCTGTCACCTGAAGTGCGTTGTGACAGCTCGCTTTGTTTAGACTTTGTTTGAATTAGTAACTAGTCCAGAGTTCACTGCACATAAAAGGTGAATGATTTTCACATTAATATTATTGTGGGACTGCCTCACCTTTCTCTTTATCTAAAGGATACAAAAGTATATCCATCATGAAGAATTTGGAAATGCTGTGCATCCCCTTGTAGAAATTAAATCATAAGCCACCTCTGATCTCGTTATTTTCTGACCATTCCTGATGGTTATGTGAAAATATGTTTTCTTGATAATGTTTAGCTTCATATTCACATTCATTTTTGTTCTTGCTCATTCAGTAATTTCACTTAAATGCCTTTATTTTCTTTTACTCATAAAAGTATTTATTTGTCATCTTGTTTAATAATGTTTTTTTTTTATTAACCCAACATACATTTTTATCCTTTTCCCAATCCACATATGTCCTTTTTGTTTGTTTGTTTGTTTTCTGTCATCTTTTTTTTCTCCTCTGTAATTATTAGTAATTAGTTAATTCCTTCTCACATAGTGTCCAGCAGTAAAATTCAGGTAAAAACAGTGGGAAGATGCTAAAACTTTGGTCTATGACCATTTATTTTGTGAAATTAAATCAGCACTTTGACCAAAGCTGAGAATGACTAAAAAGTGCATCCTTCTCTGCTGGAGTGAGCATTGCATGCCCTTCTGAGTGGAGTTGTTCTGAATTTGATATTTTTCCTTGCTGATTTTCTCTATGTTTTTGTAGTGAGGCAATCAAAAACCTTTGTTCTCCAGGGTTTCTAAGTGGCTTTGCTATAAAGTTTGGATAATTTTTGCCTAAGCTTACAGCTGCTGTGGCCCTTCAGCTTTTGCCAGAAGGAAGAATAAATGTAATCCTGATGTTGCAATTTGGTATACCTTGTTTGCTAAATTCTGAAGCCACTAGGGAGCTTTGAGCTTTGGCAGCAGGTTATTTTACTTCTACCTGTTAAAACTCTGGAGGGAGAAACAGTAGCTATTCTGATAGTACATTGTCAATGTCTCCAGTTAGAAAAGCTGATGTACTGTGGTCCCTTGAAGAAGAAGTTACTGTTGCTGCTTAAGAAATAGTATCTCAACACTGAATGAATGTTTTTTTGCCTGTTGTGAACTTCCCACTTTTAAGGAGAATGACTGAGATGACTGTTGCAGCTGCAACAACATCTGGAGTCCTCAAATTACCTTGATACTAGTTAGCTGGATTTAGGTCTGAGTGTAGCACAGAAATGTCATTGTTTGTCTTGATGTGTCTATTGTTCAATGAAGTTTACCAATTATCTTAGGTTTGCCAACTTCCCTTAATACTGCTGTCGTGCTATGGTAGCAGCAGAGATAGTTGGTCATTTGCTTGCATTGGATCCTGCAGAATTAGGTCATTCTGGAGTGACTCTTCTGCTCACTCTGGGAAAATCCAGAAAGTAGTACTCCTTGACTGCTCAGCCACCTGAAGACATTTTTCACTCAGACCTTCTTATGACTATTGTTTTAAGTTTCTCTAAGAAAAGGTAGAAAACCACTGGGTAAAGAATTTCATGAGGACTTCTGAAGCACTAGTTCTCAAGCAGTAAACTTGCCTGCAGAAGCTCACAGAAGGACTCCTGACAAATATATTGGAATACTGGAAAGAGAGGGCTGAGGTATTCAATATTCTAAGAAAATATTTTATTCTCATATGTGTTTCTTGTGGGGTATGCAGAAGGGCAATTTTTTGGGAAACAAAGAGAGCATTCCTATTTCAACTAACTTGTTTCAGATCACACGTTTTACTGTATGTTAACCCCTCTCATTCACCCAGCAGTCAAACCTGGCCCTGATGCCTACAAAATGAAAAAGAAAAATTAAAAAAATTGACATATCTGTAATGTGGATGTCATATATTTCATTCTGGGGAACAGAAAATAAAAATTTCTTCTACATATTTCTACTGCCTGTGCATCAGAACAAAGTGACATCGGTCCTGCCTTCACCTGAGGCCCATGCAGTTCTCTGCCACCTTGTCTTGTGCTCCCAGCAGGTTAAGGCTCTTTCAAACTCTGCTGTGTAATAACATGACTGACGATGTTCTGACATAATTTGTCTATTTGTGGAGAAGGCTGGATAGAACCACTTATGTCATTCAAATGGTAGCTACAGTTTGTTTTACTCAGTGGGGTTTTACCCAACATTTCAAGGCATCTGTGTGTCCTTTTAATAGTATGAAAAGGTACAAAGGGGCCGTTGTATGGGTCAAAATCACATCCTTAATTCTTACATGTTTTTGTAATAGAACAGCATAATAGAAAGTTGCTCAATGCATTTTACTTGGAAATTGTAATTAATCAGAAGACTGTAAGGAGTCAAACCCCAAACCTAGTTTCAATACCATTTCCTTTAGTGAGTTTTACACATTACCTTTTCAATATGTGGTGACAGGCAGTGCATTTCTGGGTGATTATAGCATATGTCAGGTGGGGTTAACGGGCACAAGGCCAGAGGGAAAGTGAGTAACTATTTGAGATGTACTGTAATCCCTTAGAAATGCACTGCCTTATTCCCTTCTGATTTTATGAAATGATGTTTATTAAACAATGTGATCCAAATCCTGAGGGGCACTAGACCTCTGATACTAATACTGAGTTCACCAGGAGACTTGATGCCAAATTGGTCAGGAAATAGAGTGTTTACCTCAAGTCTATCCACCTACAAGAACCTATCACTGATATGCTTATTGTATCTATGTCCCCAGTCTTGGAATGATGAATGATCCACATCTGGAGGCCAGGTCTTTAGACAGTGGTTTATGCTGATTAACACTGGCTAAGGAACTAGCTCTTAATTTAATCCGATATGTTGATATGGTGGGGTCAATAAATGACTGCGAATAAAGTGAGAGCCTTAATTTGTAGGCTCTGAGAAACTGTATATGTTGGAAAGATCATTTAGTCCATGCTGCTTTTCTTGGCAGAATTTTGTAGACCATCTTCAGAAAATGGCAGTCAGTTCTCAGCTTCTGAGTGATGGACTTTAAATCAGATCCTTTGTGTTAGTCTCCTGGGTCACTTCAAAATTAACTGACTTGGCATTTCATCAGTTAGAAAAAGAAATAAGGCTAGATCTTCCCATCAGATTGTTTTCAGTCATAACTCAGTGCCCACATTTCAGCTATATGCATGCATAACTTTGCCCCACATATTTTAAAAATGTGTCAAGTTGATTTTATAGGCAGTAGCATTATCATAAACTTTTCCAAACTTAATCAAGCTTACAGATTTATTTGGATAGTCAATAGTAGTATCTGATTTTCATTCCATCATGGATTAGAAACAAATTCCTCATACTTTGAAATTTTTTTTATCAGATGTCTTGTTTTGTAGCCAATCCCTTACTAAGTCTAGACTCAGATTTGAAGATATAATCATCTGTAATTTGTAATATCAGATACATATATTGTATATCAGTTTAAATCAGGCAACTTCATCAGATTTGGAATAAGTTATCATGATAACAGCAATACCACATGCATTGACAGCTTGGCAGATTTCACAGCATGTAGGACAGATTTTCATAGATAATTATTAGTCTGATTAATCTACCTCTATAGAATCCCTTATAGGGATTTTTAATCTCGGGGGGGAAGCAAAAAAGCAAGATCTCCAAATACCATGGACAATACTCTCACCTCACAGATAAAGCAACAGACTTTTTCAGAGAGATCTGAATCTGAGGTTCTGAAATTACACCTTGCTGCTTGAAGTTCTACAGTTCATTTGGCTTCTGCTTTGTGGTACATGACAGCTACATATTGATGACGAAATAGCAGAGAACTCTGTGGAAAAGATCATCTTGCTTCCTGACCAGCTTTACTTAGTACAGGATCTACTAAATAGGAGGCTAAATAAACAAGAGGGTAAAGATGGCAGGACAGTGGAGAAATTATTATTTGGGCCAGCTGTGAGATGGGGTAGAGATGAACGGAATGTGAGGAAACTGAGAAGCAAGGAAAGCGTGGAGCAAAGAGCTAGTGGGAACAGGGCTAAAAGCATCCAGCCAGTTTTGGGACTATCCAAAGTTTCCTGCTATGGCTGTGACAGCTGAAATCTCTGGTTGAGTATTTTCTCTCTGAATCCACATGACAGCACTGTAACAGCTCTAAAAACTTCATCATTATTTAGTACATTACTATGACATTTCCTGGAGGTTGCAGATCCCTACTGCTCAATAATACAGGTAACGAAAGAAATACCTTCGTTTTGTTTTTAGTATGAGTTAATATCTCTGTGGAGAAGGTCCTGGAGGTCCTGGTGGACAACAGGCTGTCCATGAGTCAAGTGTGTCCTTGTGGCTAAGAAGGTCAATGTAATCCTGGATGCATTAAGAAGAGTATTCCCACAGGTCAAGGTAGGCGGCCCTGCCTCTCTACTCAACCCTTGTGAGGCCACACCTGGAGTATTGTGTCCAGTTCTGGGCTCCTCAGTAAAAGAGGGACGTGGAGCTCCTGGATCAGGTCCAATGGAGGGCAACAAAGATGATTAGGGGTCACCTCCTATATGAGGAAAGGCTTAGGGAGTTGGACCTGTTCAGTGTCAAGAAGAAATGACTCGGAGGGGACCTCATTAATGGATTCAAGTATATGAACAGGAAGTGCCTGATGATGGAGCCAGATGCTCCTCACTTGTGGAAACCATAAAGCAAAAGGTAACAGGCAAATACTGATGCACAGGAAGTTCCACCTGAATACAAGGAAAAAATTCTTCACTGTTCAGTTTACTGAGCACTAGAACAGGTTGCCCAGAGAGGTCATGGATTCTCCTTCACTGGAGGTATTCAAAAACTGGCTGGATGCAATCCTGACCCATGTGCTTTAAGATGGCCCTGCTCAAACAGGGAGGTTGAGCTCATTATGGTCCCTTCCAACCTAACCAATTCTGTGATTCTGTGGAAGAGTTTGTGGGAGTCTTCTTCCTCCTTTGAGGAGTATATTTTCAGGTGGTCAGTGCTGCCATAGTGTGGTGAAGGTGTACAAGTTCCTCCTTCCTAAAGGACTAAGCAAATGCAACAGACTGCATGACACACACAGATACATCCATATCTCAAGAGAGTTGAACGGACCCAGACTATCCTACTGAAAATTGTCAAGGTGGCCTTTTCCTGTAGCAAGACAGGTTTGCATTCTTTGGCTTTCAAAGAGGTATCTAATGTATCCCTGAATATGTACTTAATAGAGATTTAATAAGTTAGGTTCAGTGTAACGGCTAAAGAGGAGCTAATTATGAAAAACATATTACTGAAGACCTAACAGGCATGCAATAAAAACATCTATTACATAAATTGTTAATCCATAAAAAATATGTTCCTGAGACCATTGGTATTTATTTAACATACAATTACTGTCTAATTTAATCTAAATTAAATGCCTGCTTGAGACACGTAATTTGAAGTGTTACTGAGCTTCCTTCTCTGGTATTAAAAGCAAGAAATCAGCAGCTAATGCCTGGAGGCCAAATGTACCATTTAAATTCAGGTACCTCAACACTAACATTTGTAATTTCAGTCATTTGGAAAATGTTTTTCATAAGAATGCATTTGGCATTAAAATCTTTTTCCCCCCTCACTCAAGGCCATGTCCTGCCAACTAAGTCAAATCTTTGAGTTAATCCAAATAAAGTTTTGATTGAATAAAAGGTCCTAAATTAAGACTTGAGAATAAAATGGGTTCTCTTATCACAGAACACAAGCTTTGCAAAATGTCCCAGCTCCTGCTAGTGCTGGAAGGGTAAATTATCATTTGACTCCTGTATGGACATATTTATTTAGGACACGTAGCCTGGTGACTCAGGAAGTTATGTAAAAAACTGACCCAGTTAATTTTAGATGCTATTGTTGGAAGAATATCAATGAAAATTAATCAAATAGTCACAAAGGAACCACAGGGAAGGAGCACAGAACACTGGTGGGTAGAATTTTAGCAGCAATCATCGCAACAGTTTTAATGAGAGGAAAACACATTCTCAAGTAAATTAGAGAGTAATGACATGATTAAATGGTAAATAATAGTTAAATACATGCTTGGAGGTCCAGGACAGAGACTGTGGAGTTTTTGTGTTTTGCGTGTATTCCTCTCCAGGCTGCTCCAAGTATCCAGAGGAGCTCACCAGAACTCTGCCTGTAATTTAGGGTTGGGTTGCAGCTTTTAAGACACTGAAGCCAAAAAGAGCTGTTGGGGCCCTGCTGATGAGGCTGAGAAAGCTGAGGCTTTCTCCATAACTCTAAAGCTTCGCCAACCTTTCATTTGTTGACGTGTCCTTGTTCCTTCACCAGCTGCCTCCCATGAGCAAGGGCCAGCACCATGGCTTTGTTCAGCCTGCTGTCACCCAAAAAAATGACTGTGTGGGAGACATCTGCTCTCCTTATGCACAGTGGGGGAGAGGGAAGGAGTCTCTCCTGCTGAGGCAGGTTTAGTCCCCACTAACTGGGTGTTTGCACATTTGCTGGAGAGCAAATTGAGTTGCATATACTACTATTTATGCAAACAAGCAATGCTGTGGTGCTGGCTGGGAGTGCACCCCATGCATATGGTTCCTTTCCCTGTCTGCTGAGGAAAGGATGTGAAAAGAATAACGTTCACAAGTTGTCTTCATTCTCAAATATTTCTTTTGCAAAATGGGAGACTGTACATACAGTGACTTGTTAGCTTTGCTTCATCTAGCCATAACACAACACACAGTTATGTGATGAGTCTGTTGAAGGGGAACTGACCTGGATAAGAGGTGCTTTACCTGTCTTCTGCTTGCTACTTTCCATTTCAGGTTGTCAGAGTAAGGATACCTCAAAAACAACAAAAGAAAACTGAAATAATTATGGATTCCCTTTTTATAGGGTTCAACATTCTTTTCTTGGTTTTCAGTAAATCCATTTGTTCCAGGGACTTTGGCCATCTCCCTGTACTTGGCATTGATGAGGCCACACCTTGAGTACTGTGTTCAGTTTTGGGCCTCCCACTTTAAAAAGCACATTGAGGCACTGGAGTGAGTTCAATAAAAGGCAGTGGGGCTCATAAAAGGCCTAGAAAACATGCCATATGAGGAACAGCTGAGGGAGTTGGGTTTGTTTATCCTTGAGAAGAGACAGCTCAGGGATGACATCATTGCTCTCTACAACTACCTGAAAGGGGGTTGTAGACAGGTGGGGGATGGTCTCTGCTGCTGTGCCTGCAGTGAGAGGACTAGAGAGAATGGCCATAAGCTGAGACACAGGAGATTCGGAGTAGATATTAGAAAATAAATTTTCAGTGTTAGGGTGGTCAGGCACTGGAATAGATTGCCCAGGGAGGTGGTAGAGTCACCACCCCTGGAGGCTTTTAAGAGCTGGACCTAGAGCTGGAAGATATGGTTTAGGGTTACAGTGGAGTGACAGGTTAATGGTTGGACTTGATAATCTTAAAGGTCTCTTCCAATCTTGATAATTCTATGATTCTATTATATAAGGCAGAAGTCTCACCTGTGCCATGCCTTGCTGCTTGGCAGAACTACAAGAAGTGTGAGGGGAGTTTGTCTGTAACAAGTAGAAAAAAACCCAGGGTCTTTATCAGGGTATCAGTCCACTAAAAGATGAATTACTTGATTAGATGGTCATTCAAGTAATCAGCACACTGTATCCTTCAATAACAGTCTGACAGCTGGGTCATTAGTAGAATACTAATTTTCTCCCTTTCTGCCTTCCCACAATAGGATATTTTCTTACATAAGGCTGAGTGTTATATCCTCCAATAATAGCACTGGAGGAGGAGAAAGGGTATAATTAAAAAGTGCATGTTATGATTTTGTTTTAAAGGTTTATATCTTTAAACCAAAGGTCAGCAAATAACAGCTCAGATACTGCTTATCTCTCCAATAAATAAAATGGTTTATAATTGGTACAGTTTTAATATAGTCTTCTTTGTTCAGATGTACAATTGTGCACTCACTGTTTTTTTGGTCAAGCAAATGTGAACTAGTTGGTGAGTAGGAATTTCAGAATTACTTAGAAATGTTTTAATGTTGTTTATTGTGGAAATTGAAGGTTAATCATCATATTTGAGATGATCATAGCAAATGAATATTAAGTGCTCTTGCAAGTTCTACCCTGGATGTCTAATTATGGCATCTGTGAAGGAAACAGGTACTATTAACATTTAAATTACAGAAATTATGAAAATGATAGTTGTCAAAAAACTATTCTCACAATTTCCTGGCACGGTGTATGAGCCTAATTTTAAAAAATGCTGCAAATTCCCTGAAGTACAAAGCCACTGAGCACATTTGCAAGACTTTAGCAAGCATGGTAGAAGGGCAAAGAACTGCTACTGATTTCTAGAAATTCACGTGAGTTGGAAGATCCAGGATTTGAAAGTCTGACTACTTTCTCACCTTAGGCTTGGTCAGTTCTTGATCCCCTTATATCAGGGGAGATGAGAGATTCTTTTAATGGTGCTTGTTACTATTTTCTTCTTGTTTTCCTTAATTATTTGGCATGAACTACAGCCCATCTTAAAACTATTACTTGACTGGGATTCCTTTCTCTCCATTTTCTTACTTCTGCTCTCCAGGGGATTTCCTTGAGGAAGCTAATATCTTTCCTAGGTTACTGCAGTGACACAGAATCCAAGTTTTTTGTTAAGAATTTCCATAACTTGTTCAGTCACTGGCAATGTTGGTACAGTTAGATAAAGTTATTCCCTTCCTTTCTAGCAAGTCACCGTTACTTCTCAGGGTAATTGCACTGAAGTAAAGCCCCATCATGTTGATTTGGTTTGGAAACACTTTGTTACTGTGATTTCTGTTGGGAAAGATGCTTTCTGTATGGCTCATTGCATCCTGACTCAGCCAGGGATGATTATTATAACATTGAGACTAGAAAATTCATTAGGAAACCAAGTTGGCAAACTAATATTGTAAAAATGTCTATGAGTTATATTACATATGTTGCCTAAAAGAAGAAGAAGGCATAGCAAGAATATTTACATTTATTGCCACACATACCTCAGAAGATTACGATGTGGTGGTAGCAATATTTGTAGTCATACAAAATTTTCAAAATGTGCAAGGGAAACATGGTAGAGCTTTACCTTCACAGAATCCGTATAACACGAAGGATAATGATGTCTTAAAGTGCTATTGGATTCCTCAAAGGCCCAAAGGGTGAGTTATAGATGTGGGGAGCCTGTGCCTGTTCATTCTCCTTCATTTCCTTTAAATGCTGTATGTACGGCTCACTTTATGCTGTTGGCACTCTCTTCTTATGAACCCAAAGACTGCATGTGCAATGTGCAGACAGAAATAAATCTTGTAGGTAAAAGAAAGTAGAAACTGGCTAAAGATCAAAGGTTATCCTCATTCCACTCCTTCCTTCACTTTTATTATCCTGTCTAAATTTAGTCTTTTGTAGAAAAGATTGGGTGGTTTTTTTCTTTTTTTTCTCTGTTTTGTTGCTTTTTGTTGTTTTTTCTCATGAGGAAAGTTTGAGTTTAAATGAGAGTTTAAGATTTTATTTCTTTTTCAACTCCTTATGTAATTTGAAACAGTGTGGCATCAAAAACAGCTAGAATCAAAACTGCAGTATTTACAGGGTACAGAAGATTGTGCAGTGATTCAAGAAAACAATATTTCACCTCAAGTGTTCTGTGATCATCTATAGATTAAGTGGCAAGTAGAGGAGGTTTTGTTGTTTGGTTTTTCTGGTGTGCACAGCTAGTCCAAATCTGGTATCATCAAAGTCCCCATTTTAAAAACGGTTGTACACATGCTTAACAAAGTAGTAAGATACAAATGGAATTAAACATGAGATTGCTTTACCAGATCAAGCCTTAAACCTGTCTTGGAATATTTCTCTGGAAAATATGCTTGTAATTTTTGCAGTTTTTAATTTTTGATGGCCTTCTTCACTGGAATATAGTAAAAAGATGTTGATTTTCCTATCTTTATAGAGCCCCAGGCTTTATCAGGTATATTCTAAATGCTTTATTTAAGGATATGAAATGCACTGGAATGAGTAGTGATGACCATCAGTAAAGCAACTAGTACAGATCAAGTGGAAAAGTTAAGAACAAGATGTGATGCTTATTTAATGTCAGTAGTTTCAAAGCTTTATTTATCTTTTCTTACTTAAAAGAGATTAAACAAAAACAATAGCTGTCATAGGAAACTACCACAAAAATTCTTTCCGAAATTTTCACTCCAAATTGACATTTTTCTTGTCATTAAAAATTGAATAAATTAATTTGACTTGAATCACAGATGAAAACTTTGTGGTAGTGTTTGTGTAGTTAGAGATCAACACAGAAAATGAAGTACCATCAGTTTTGGCTGTGGTGCAGAGTTTCTTAAAACATTGTTGATCAGGAGTGAGTGATACTGGTAGAGATATCTACAAAATTCTGGAGAGTTTCAACTTATACCAAAACCTTGAATAAAAATAAGTGATCTAGTTGTTAATGCTGCTTCCAAAAATACTTCAAGATGAAGCTAAAGGATAACATATGTTTCTACTATTTTCATCCATGCTTGTATATTGTTCTCAAATCCCAAATACAAAGGAAGAAGCAATTTGTAAATAAAAACATTTGTCATCTCATTTGAAAAATTCTATTATTTTTAATTATAGCATCGTAGTTTAAATGCAAATATTATTTGTCAAATTAATGCCTTAAGTGACTTGAGTTATATCAGATCTATCTTAATAACATATGCGTTTACATTGCATTGATATGCAAATAGGAAGAGAATCCAAGGTGATAATGGTTAACAAAGGTAAGAAAAGAGACAATCTTATGTTTCAACTGATCTCCAGCAATGAAGGATCAGCATGAGGGATATTATCTCACGTCTGCCTCATACAAAATTCCATTTACTATCTCCAAAGCATCTGGTGTGGGCCATGATCAGAAACGAAATAGTGAACTAAGTATATGCTCTGTTCCCTGTACAATATTCGAGATCTTTCTACATTCTCATGCAGCAGATGTGAAATATGCCTGTAATGTCTGTTCTGCTTTAATTATTTGCACTACTGTATTTGAATACTAGGTTTTGGTCACCTAACCAAGCAATTGCTGAAGCTAGCGGATGGCCGTGTTGTGCTGGCACTGGAGGGAGGACACGACCTTACTGCCATCTGTGATGCATCTGAAGCGTGTATAAACGCCCTTTTAGGAAATGAGGTAAAACATAAATCATAGGAGGTGGAGAGAATGATCCGAGTTTGCTGAAACTTCTATCTTTGATACTCTTTTAATAACAATGGTGTCAGTCCTATTTTTCATTTGGTATAGAAACCATGGAATTTGAACGTGTCTTAGAGATGGGCAGATCTCAAATGAGCTGGTTCAGATAAATACCTCTAAATTAGATGGTTATACAAATCCTTTAGTTTATGCCTACATTATTTCCAGTTCTGAGTAATGTTTAATACCTCCAAATTGCTTCTAGTGATGTGTTTAATACCAGGCTTGACATCATTGGTAGCCATTGGTGTGCATATTATCTATCAGGAATGGATCTTATAGGATCTATCACAGGAAAAATGATTTTTGAAAGGTATCTGGTAATCTTAGGAACTGGCTATTGCAAAGGCACACACATTTTTTGCAGAATTTTGACACTTCACTTTTGAAACATTAATAAAAATATGGTCAAGATAAAAAAATAACTTATAAATGAAGACTCAGGTTGATCTTTATGTAATTTAAATGAAGATTCTAAGATTTATCAAGCACTATATATATTATTTAACAACATTTGAGAGGGAATTATAAAACTAAGTAAATATGATTATGTGTTATTTATATATACAAATGGAAGATAAGCACTCATATTAGTGAAAATTGTTCTGTCATCCACCCAAAAATATCATTTCTCCTATAAATGTGGTAAGAAGGGAAACAAACTTGCTGAATGTGCAGTCAAAATAATTTATGAAGGGACAAAACCTTTACCGTAAATTGTGAATTTTGCAAGATCTTGTTATAAAGTGCAGTGTGCTACTTTTTTTTTACCCCCTCAGGGGAAGTGTTAATAGCTATATAATCTCTCCAATCAAATGTACTAGTGTCAAAATCCAAGCTACTCTGCCAGTTCCCTTCATCTTCAAGACTTCATACCTATGTGAATAATGTGAAGTAATGTGTCTTCTGATGGATATTGGATAGAAGGACTTTCTGAACTTTCTTTTAAACCTTTGCTTTTCATCTTTATGACACCAAGAAAATAGTTTTATGATCATTATTTTTTATATTATGCATGCAATGGATAAAGTGTAAGCTTTATCAAAAAAAGACTGAGAAATATAAAGAAGTAGATAGCAAAAAAAAAAAAAAAAAAGACTTTCATTGGGTTTTATCTACTGTCGCTTTGACAAGTCCCATAAGGAAAGTTTTCCAGTGCAGCAGTATATGCTACTGAAAAAGTTACTCAGCTCAATGTTAGTCATTTAATTTAGGTGCTGAAATATGGATTATGTAACCCAGCCTGAGGCATTTGACAGTCTTAGTGAATGCAGCATTGCCTGCTGCCATCCCAGGGCATTCTCATCAGATCATATTCCCCGTGATAGTAACTTGCGACATCAGTGGCTTTTCATAGCCCTTCTAAACCCATTCCCTGAAATTTGCACCCTTGTGGGACTAATGTACAATGCTGATAACATGATGTGTCCTACTCTGTGTAGGTCCTTGGGTCCCTCTATCCAGTTATTACCATTTGGTGGTGCTACCCATTTATGAAAACTGCCTTATTTTGTTTTAACACTATATCACACCCAACTACTATTTCAGCTGTCACTGACATTATCCAAAAAAAGGAGTACTTGATTGTTCAAAAAAAGGAATGAGATAAGTGTACTGGAATAAAGATTTTCTTCCATTTTATTTTAGACTAATTAGAGACCAGAAATTAGATAAATTGTGAGTCTATCTGTTTGCAAAGTATAACAAAGTAAATCTCTGGAGACACAACAATTCACTAACTGAGAGTGAAGACAAAAATAACCATACAGCCATTTTTAATTAATTTGTAAATGAACATGGTCATTAATAACTTGAAACATCTCATGCAATAAGCATTATTCTCATGTGCTCACAGCATTGTCTTCTGGAAATGCATCAAGAGGTCTGGTGCAGCAGAATTTCAAAGGCAAAATATGCTGTGGCTGCTAAGAAGAGAAAGATACTCCAGAGAGGATGTTATTCCCAAGATTACCATAAGAAACTGATATTTGCTTAAAAGAATAGTAAAGGTGTTGCCAAGGAGCAGGAACTAACGAGGAAGTCTGATACCTAGTTAGCAATTAGAAATCAGCACATCTGTTGACATCTATAGATTTCTGGCAATATACACCACATGGCCCACAGCATATACAATGCATGATTTCAGCATAATATTCATGAGTTTGCACAGCAAACTCCAAGCATGGTCTGCCAAGGACGTAAAAAAAAATTCTTGTTCAAACAACCAATTACTGTAATTTGAAGATGCATTCTTCCCTGAATACAATTCTTTACAGGTGATTAATAGGATAATTATAACTTATTATCTGCCTTTCACTTTTACAAATAATGGTATGTAGTGCAACCCTAGTTTAAAAATATTGGCAAGATGAACTTCAGTTCTAAACACTACACATGTAATTGAACTCAAATTAGAAAGGTTGGGAAAGGCCTTTGTAAGGTACCCTGCAGTTTGTCAGATGTATTTATTCATGTGCTGAGGATTAGAATTCATAAACATTTTGCAGAGCTTTTTGAAAACTTTTTCTTTTCTTTTGTTGTTTTTGGCCAGGACTTGTCAATACAGAAATCCACTGCGTCCTATGTTCTATTACCAGCAGAATAACATTTTTTTTTAATTGTAAAACAAGACACAACTTCCAATTTTCATAGAGTGCTGGTGTGGCATATAGAGGAAATAGCAAATTTACAAGTGCAAAATGCTCTCTTCATTTCTCTCTGAGTACCGAGAAGGAAAACAGCTTGACATCCAATATAGATATATTTTGTTCTTATTTATATATGTCTTACACCTTAGTGATTTGTTTAGCAAGATAATTTCTCACCTTTCTCTTACAAAATGTGAGTGAAGTCACTAGGAAAAGAATGCCCTATCAAATTAGTCCTTAAATAATTTGAACATGACAGGACTGGTAGAACTGACGTAGAACTTAGAGGTGATCCACACCCTTTCTGAGCAGCAACTGGAAAGCAGGGAGTATACAGTATTTGAAACAGCTCTATGTGGTTTGTTTGTGTGAATCCTTCCTTAAATGATAAGAAAATTAAAAAGGAATTTATAGAAGTAAAGGCAAGAATAAATTTTATAAATATAAATTATTAATTAGAAAGTTCACATATAAAATTACTTTCAAAATATTTGGATTCTTTAGGTTTTCCTCTCCATGTTTTTGTCTAGAAGCAGAAAATTTCCATGTCACCTTGAGAAAAATCCATTTGACCATTTGCAGAGCTAATTAAGAGCACTGTAGGTTATCTCCTTGGAAGGAAATCTTCCAAAGAGGTGAGAAGAGATTAAGCAGCTGGATTCCCTTGAAATCCAAAATGTAAACATGAAAAACCTTCTGGAAGGTGAAAAGGCAAGATGAGCATCAGTTGCCTTAAAATATCCCTGAATTTTCTCAACATGATTTGAGAACTTGTCCATTAAAAGAACATCTGTCAAAACAAAGGAAATGATGGATTCAGATAATTACAAAAGAGACATTGCTTTTAAATTTAAGCATTTCTGTGATTATTATGTACATGCTTAAAATTAAATTCTTCCATTTATTATGACAGTCTTTAAATGATTCTACAGTTTTTCACAGATTGGTCATATAGTTTTAAATATTTATTTTTAAAGCATACAATTACTTCAATTAAGAAAACAATTAAATGTTAAGATTTTTGTTTTATTCCAAGAAGTCTGTGAAAAATGGATTGAATATTGAGATTTCCCCAAAAACACTTTGTCACAAAGTGTGGAAATTCCACAGTATTTTGTTCATCCTAGCTTTGGTGCTATGAAGATCTCTGTTATGCTTTTTTGATGCCAGGGGATGGTGAGTAAGGCTGCGCTAGATATACAAGGGTAGGTTCTGCTTTCTCTCCTCCACATTACTTTTGAGGAGACACTACTTGGATTTAAAAAATCCTCAGGCATAAACTCTCCTTGAGTTCAGTATGGTAAATCCTGCAGCTTATTTCCAACATAACTGCTTTCAGGTGGGGGTTCTTTGTAGCCAGAGAGAGTTAGGAAGGATTCCTTCAAGTACAAAATTATTTAAGTCAAAAACTAAGGATTTAATTCTTCCTTCATTCCATCCCTTTTAAAGCAGCCAGGTTGGATATTTCCATGGGACACAGAAGTTGGTCTATCATAGTCCCTCTGATCTGTCTGGTTGGGCAGTGTCTCTTAGCTCTCCATGGTAAAGCAGTTTACTGTGGTCTATAACAAGTGATAATTAGTCGCAGACAGGGTCATGCTCTTCTTTGCACAAAGGAAGCAGAGAAGTTCTGTCCACAGTGTGCTCTGCCCAGCAGGACCCTGCAACAAAAGCTCAGAAAGGATACATGTCTGCTCTCATTGACTGTGGCGGCCAAGGCTGAATTTGGCCCTAAGTGTAAAAACATTTTTAAGTGACTAAATTTAACATCTTCTAGTAAATATTCTTCTGGCTTGAATTTCAGTCTGAAGCAGAATTTGACAAAACATTGTGATTGGTTGGCTCCCAAGCATGCTTGAAAACTTACACCGGACAATTTTCTTGCAGAGTGTGAAGTATGTGCTTCTTTCTTGCAATCTGTTGAGCTGGCATTTAGGAGGGAATGGTAATTTAAGTGGAAAGCTCATACTCTGCAGCTTTCCTGCTGAAAAAAAAACCTTTGTGGAATTCGGTGTGAATCTGGGGCTGCTTGCCAGCTAGGCAGTGAGCTCTGCCAAGAGGGTCTGGACTGCGTTAAAAGGGGTTATTTACCAGAACAGGTAAGCATTTCTCTCTCCAAAATGGAAATATTCATGGAAGTGAATATGGCCTGAGATCAATTTTAAATTGCATAGTAAACTTGCTCACAATCTCACAATCTCATTGTTAATCTGAGTCTAATTAGAAAATAATTAACAATGAGTCTAAGCCACCTGTCAACTGCTGCTTGCATAAACCCAGAGTCTAAAAATAGAGATTTAGATGGGATAGGAAACTGGAGCAATGTATGTGCCAGAGGTCAGCATGGTGACATCAAAGTTCCCAAGGTGTGTAGTGCTAGTCAGGAAGTGGTTTGGCCAAGGAAAAGGAATATTCTGATTCCAAAGTTGCATAATTCCAATGCATCGCTTGGTTTTTAGGGACTAGTAGGTACTATTGATCCTTTGTGTTTTTGAACTTATTCCCTGTTGAAATCTGATTTGTGTATATACTTCATTGTAACAGTGTATCTACAAAAATACCTGCCTGAAACCGTTATATATAAACAGCAAATGCAGAAACTTTGAGAAGATTGTTAATATAAGAACACAGAGGACCTGTGAAATCTTTGGACACAGTCCTCTGTAGTCATAGGCAACTCTAAGAGCAATGAAGATGCCTTTGTGCTGACATGGTTTTTGCACAGTGCAACCAGGAAAGGGAGTTTGTAATGTTTCCCACTGCAGCCCTGGCTTCCCTGGGGAGCCTGCCTGTCTTCTCCCTTTCTTCTGCCTCTGGCAGGACTCCCTTTGCTCCTTACCTTATGCTTGCACTTGCCTTGCTTGTCAGTAATCTCTGACTACACTCTGCAACAATCTTCACTGAGGCTAATCTTGGTGCTTTAAAACATGACAGTGCTAAGGACAATGTGGATATTGCTAGAATTTTCAGATCAGTACAGACTGCTGTAGTTTCAGATTCTCTCCACATTCCCAAGGATCAATTCAGATCCCTTTCTGGGCACATGAAATTTCCATCGTTAATTCCTTCTTCAAACATTTGTTGATATGCCTCTGGCAGACTTTAGCAGCCCAAGTGATTTTTGCCCATTTACATTGTTTTTCCTACTTTGAAAATGATTAGTGGACACAGTTTCTACTTTCATCTGCTACTTTAGGCACAAAAGCCCAATTCAGCCATGTAAAAGCTTTGAAAATGTGACCCTTTGTGTCTGGTCCAAACTGTCTCTCCAGTGGTTTGGTTATTTCTGCAGACCTGAGCTGTTCTTCTCTGACAGATTTCTTTCCTGACAGTGTATTTCCAGTGCTCTTTTCAGCTTCCTTTCTGTTAGTCTCCGGATTTAATAGACTTCATGATCTGAATGCCAATAAGTGTAGGAGGGAAGGTGATGGTGCCATATATGCCAGGTGTAGTTTCTTTTGTTCAGTGTTGGGTCTAGCTGCTGATGTTTTCCAGGGGCACCTCTATGTCTATACAGTTGTATCCAACCAGTGGATAACTGCCAACAGAAATCATACTTTTGAATGCAGACAGTCTCATTTCAAAGTGTATAGAAATAGCTGCCATAACCCACTGGCTTTATTACTGCAGTGTTTTCGTAATGGTACTGCTGAGCAGGATAAATGATGTAATGAACTTGTAGAGCCTGATAAGGTTTCCTGATATGAAAGAGGGTCCAAGGTCTTTCAGGCTATCCTTGAGGGTGAGAAGGCAGAATAGCTCAGGAGTCTGCTTCAGCCAAGCTTGGAATACAAAATAAAAGTTTTGTGAAAAAAACTGTTAAGGAAATGGTCAAACATGGATATTATACTCGCGTCATCTACAAATCTGTTAGTAGAGCTAGCAGATAGAGTAATGACTGGATAATTGTTGGATGTTTTACCCTATTTCTTCTTTTCTTTAAGGGTTCATCAGCTTATGTGGATTTCCAAAACCACACCTGCCATTTCTAAATAGTCACCTGATATGTCTAGATAATGAAATGCAGCCTACTTGTTGAAGAATTTTAATACTGATAAATAAAGATATGGTTTTGATATATTAGGAAAATAAAAAATAAAATTTGACTCCTGTAAAAATCCAGCTTTAAAGAGGGCAACAAAATAGCCACCTTTTGACAGAAAATCTCCTATACATGTGTCTACATCAGTTGCTCCCATTTTAATAATTAGTAGGAATGGTCTGCATAAAGAATCTCCTGGTACTCAAAGTGCAAAGCGACACAGCTCTCACTAACTGTAGTCTGGCAATTCCATACTTTTAACTATTATTCCTACTGCTATAGCCTGGAGGAATTTTGGTTTTTTTCAGGGAAATGAATTGGTTTTCAAAGCCTTAGGAATTAGGAAATTGTCAGTACAGAACCTAAAACTACTGTATGCTTCCCCTTATATGTTCCTGCACTCGGCATGACCAAAGAGAACTTAAGGATTTTGTCCTCTTCCTGGCCAAATGATAGATTACTTTAAGCAGAAAATGACTAGTGATGAAGCAAATGCTATTTATCTACATAACTCAAGCTAGGATTATTATTATATGGATTATTGCTCTAAAATCTGTGAAGCTTGATCAGTTGGTGGGCATTTTCTTTCCGCCAGGTACTTGCAAGAGTTACTAAATAGAGTAATCTGTGAAGATCGTAAAGTAAATGTGGTTCAAGAATTGCAAATATTTTATTTTAATTGCTCTATTTGCTTAGATATTAGATAGCAACAGTCTTCCTTTGCACTCTGGCTTCTTCAGTAACGAAGTAGAGCTGGGACCCAGTCAGGTCCTACCAGCACTTCTCTGCACACTTGCTCACTGTGCAGAATGGAGTGATTTATGCTATTTGAAAACAAAACATAGTGCTATTGTTTCTAGCTACAAGAAAATCTTCCAGCTGCAATCCCATATGGGCTTCTAAGTAAATAATGATATGAACAGCCCTATTCATTTTAGTTACCAAGACTCCAAAAGTCTGGTGATATTTGCAACATCTTTATCGCTGACAGGCATTCACTGCTGATTGTAACGGCAGGATCCCAGAAGTTCTGGGATTTGTAGCTGAACTTGCTTAAAATAGCACCACTAAGGGAGTATCTACACTGCAGTTACTTCCCACTTTGTGTGCTTGGATCAAAGCTGATTTTATCTAGTTGGTGGGTAGCAATGCAGCAGTAGCAACCTGGAGGACAATATATGATGGCTACTGAACTATTAACTTCACAGAGGAAGCTCCTTGGGTGGGCTTCACTTGACCTAGTTTAAAATAGACCCAGGCATGCTTAAGAGAGGAGTTTTGTCTGCAGTACAGATGTCTCCTGTCAACAGTGGTCGAACTTCCTTAGCTTTAGAGAGGAGAGATTGGTATTGATATCACTCTTCTTTGTCCACCTTGACATAGTTGCTACTCCTCAGGAAGCATGCCTGCACACCCAGCCGTGGAAGCCTACATGGGGAAGTGGAAAAGCTGGCTGGACTCTAGGAATAGTTCAAAGAGGGTATAGTTATTACGGTGCAAGAAGAAACATTTATCAAAAAAATTTTTTTTACGCTTTCTCTAAGAGAAAATGTACGGAAAGTGGAAAAAAAGCACATGTGGATGAATTTCAAAATACAGTTTGCTTGGTATATCTAACCATTGCAGGACAAAAATAACTGTGCAGTAACTGAATATTTCCTTCTGTTAATGCAGCCCTACTCAAAGAATATACAGTTAAAACTGGCTAATTAAAATGCAACTGATTCTATAAAAAACTTATTTGGAGAACTCTTTCTGCTGATCTTCATAACCATTTTTTGTCTCCTACTTTATTTGAAATTAACGCAAAGTTAGTAGGAGCAGCTGTGTTTTATGGTTTTCCCCTATAAACCTTAAAATGTGTAAGATGGTTAGATGTAATAACACTAAAAAATAAAGATAATAGAATGCACACTTTGGTTCCAATGCGGCTTCAGCAAGGTTTTGTTTGGAGTGCCCAGCTGTGTATACAGACGCAGTGGAATTTGGTTTGTGAGAAACCTACAAAAATTACACAAATAACTAGCATTTTTTAATGAATAATATACAGACATGCACCTGCTTCAGAGACTCCATAGATTAGTCTTGCAGCCAATAGAAAAGCCCCTTGGAATTCAATTACATGGCTGGAAAACAGAAAACAAAATCATGGCTATACATTTAGAACTGATAGCAGCAAAATGTTAACCAGTTCTTGGGCTGAGCTTTTCCTGAGGATTAGATTGTTTCAGTTTGTTGTACGTCCCTGTGGCTTACTGATTATTTATATTATTCTATTCTATTCTTTCAGCTGGAGCCTCTCCCGGAAGATATTGTGCACCAAATCCCCAATATGAATGCAATAGCTTCTTTAAAAAAGACCACTGAAATTCAAAGTATGTTTCTCAGTTTGGGTTGTTGGGTTGGTGGGTTTGGGGTATTTTTTATTACTAATTAATGTCATAGACATTATTGTTTCAGAGAACAGAGTGGGCCAATGTTTTATGTATAAACTGGCATGCTGTGTATAATATATATATAGATATGCTTTTATTTTTATTCCTTTGATGTCTCTTTGTGTCTGCTATGCATTTCACCTTTAAATACTAACCCATCAAAATTATTTAGAGATTTCTGACTCCTGAATATTCCCAAATCTTTCCATTCCAGAGCAGCTTGGATGAAATAGATGTTTGTCAGTGAGGGACAGGAACAGACAGGTAAATTAGAGCTCTAACAAATAGTTTCTTCAGATTCTGTTCATGTTGTTTTCTGAGGCAGTGGGAATTTCCTGACTTCTACTCTTCACTGGCTCCTTAACAATAACAAATGGATAACAAATGGTTTTCTTCATGTTAGATGAATCACAAATCATTTGGATTCATCTGCATAAAATAAATGCAGTTTCTTTAAAGGGATACCATGAATTATCCACTGATCATGCAGTGCTTCTCAATCTGATCTGAGTTGTAAAATGACAAAGAATATTTATTTTAGTTATATAATTCATCTTTCACATCCAGAAGACACTTAGAAATGCAAATGCTCTAAGTAAATCAGCTGTATATGATAAATTCCAGTAAGTCCTTTTGCTGAGTGGTATGTCCTAGGGTAGCTCCTGGGTTAAAATTCCCTGTTAATAATCTGTTAATGATCTGGAAGGAGTGAGCAAGTCAAGGAGATTCACGTACTATGCAAGATAGAACAGATTTGCAAATGACAATGAGGGCAGAATGCTGCACACAGGCCACAGACATGAGGAAAGGAGGTGCAATTGTGTTTGAAACAAGACATGTTTTTAATGGAAACTGGATCTGAAACAAAACAAAAATGGTGAATTGAGAAGCAAACAAACAAACAAATGGCTCTTGAAAGGCATAGTGTCTTACTAGAAATACACAGAAATGATGGCAGTTCAGAGAGAAAGAGAGAAGGGGTGGACTTAGTAACAAACATATAGTGTGTCTGAAAACATAGACCAGAGATCTGCAGAGTGTCTTATTTTGCCACACTTAGGTTTGAGCTGAACTGGTACAGTCATGCAGTCCATTGGGCTCTTCTGAAACCTAAGTCAGGCTGCTTAGGGTTTAGAGTTATTAATACATACTATTTTTCTCTTTGTTGCAGATATTACCTAATAAGTTATACATTCCTCATTTTGTCTGGAAAGAGACCAAGTATTAGAAAGGAATATGCTTGGATGACAGAAAGTAGGGCTGAGGAAGTTCAGTGCAGCTTTATGGAGGATGCATATTTAGATCTAAAAGGAGCAAGTATATGTTGAGCTTTATAGGGAGTTATGCAGGCTGAAAAGCATTAGGCTGTGGAGTAGCACCTCAAGAGACACTGAGAAAGCCTGATTTGTTTGGATCATTTCTTGCATGTGTATTGGGTCTGTATTTCTGTGATCCAACTTTCACAGTGAATATTATTCGTATTTTAGACCAAAAAAAGTCTCTCCTCTGTGTTTTTTGCAAAAAAATAACGTAGATACAATACTTACTTAGACAATAAAGAAACAACTTTTTTTCTAACTAGAATAGAATCTGTATGAATGTTTTGTATGTGACAGTGATCCAAAGCTGCTTCAGAAATGTAATACATTTGGAAGAAGGAGTTCCCACACCCATGTAATTTGCTATTTCTCAACAATCCTGTTCACTAGCTTGAATACCATCCCCAAACAGGTTTTTTTCAAGCAAGCCATAGTCCAAATAAACAATCCTGTTCACTAGGTTGAATACCATCCCCAAACAGTTTTTTTTCAAGCAAGCCATAGTCCAAATTTATCTGTGAAAGGCAATTCCAGATGCCTGTAAGAATGACAGAAACATTCCCTTTTAGTATTTCCTGGTAATAATCAGTGCTCCCACAAATCTTTGAGGGAGACTTAAGCACATTTTCATGCTGAAAGCCAAAGCATACCTAGAAGACTGATTTGGTTACGTTGTTTGTTCTTGCAAGTCGTGATTGCTCAAGTTTTGTATGAATGAAACCAGCAGTATGCTTCATTGTTTCCCCTGAGCTCCACCAAGTTCTTCTCAATGAATGTAACAGGACTGCTAGAGTTTCACATTCCAGTATAGCACAGTAGAAATGGCATTTTCAGAGATGTGAGCAATTTGAGGCAGATGCTTTTTGAGCTCATTTAATTGCCAGTCCACAGCACACCTTGGACTTCTAACATCATTCCTTTGCAGCTGCATGCTGTGATCGCCTCTCCATTCCACAACACTTTGCACGCAAATCCTTTAGCTGAACATGTATTCAAGGCCTGTATGCTTTATGTACGACATATAAATGTTGTCCTGGATGAAAAGAAGTTTGCAAAGCTGTTCTGCTTACCAGAAGGTGTTTGTAAAGTACACTTTTCTGTTTTTAAAGAAAAAAATCTACTATTGCTTCTTCACAAGTATCAGAAAGCTCTCATTGCATGAGGTACCTGCTGGTACCTGGATGCTATTCCTAATTGGGACTGATTTAAAATTTCCCCCAACAAACCACAAACATCCTACCATGTACCTCCCTTCTCCAGGACCCTCCACTGCAGCATAGGTGCTGCCACCTGCTTCCTGGCCTAGCTCTGCCCTTTCTTTATCACTGAAGCCCCTCTCATAACACAGCTCTCAATACAGGCAAACAAGGAAAATCAACGATCACTTGGGAGTGAAGGGCAGTTAAATGGGCACAGAGAGCCTACTAACATGCTTGAATTGGCTCTGAGTTTTAGTGTTACAAGAAAGTCAGGATTCAGGGGGCAGCTGGTGTGAGCCTGTGTGTGAATGAACGAATGTGATGCAGCAATCCTCACTGATGCTGTTTTATTGTTGCTGCAGGAGAGCAACACAGTGGTAGCTGGGTACTAATATTTTATTTTATGAATAAGAGCCCTTGAAAACTCCAGCAGTGAACATGGGTTCATTTCTTTTATAGGCAAGAGGGGGTATTATTCCCATGCCAACAGAATTGATTTTCTTGCACATCTGTTTCTGCAACAAAAACCCCACCCACTCTGCGAACATTTAGCTCATAAATTATAGGGTTTGAATTGGGTGTATATTGCAAAGACTGACTTTTGCACATATGATCTGTGAGAACATTTTGGAATGCTCATATAACTTTTTTTGTTTGTTTTTAGTGTATTTTTTAATGAATAGAGAATATGGTCTCTGAGCACAGTAATAATAGAGAATATTTTTGTCTTGTTTTTATAAAATTTGCCAGGCTCCAATCATTGAGCCTACTGTTATGTACATAACTTTTTAGCTCTGTCTTTCATGTTTCTGGAGCAAAGCCAACCTCTTAACACTTAATCTCAACTTTGTAGGATACTTAATACACTTTACATTTTATCCCCAGAAGGTCCCTGTTATTTAAAGATTCTGCTAACTACTCAAACGTGCACACTATTAGAGTTCAAAGAACCACGCTGGCCATGCTCACTGGTTGTTCTTGCAGATTGACTTGGGCTTTCATCTTGCAATGATGTTTTTGAATAAAGACATTTTCAGGCTTTATTGACAGCTGCTTTCTCACTGGAGGGAAAAGTTCATCTTTCCAAAAGCCTGAAACTGTGTTGAGATCTGTGTTACCAAAGAGGGAGTTTTCAGCAGCCTTTGTGCAGCACAGGCAGCACCACTGCTGGTCTGGCCTCCCAGCTGTCAAAGCCTCCAGCTACCCTCCGGATAAGCACCTCAGCTCAGCCCACTGCCCAGCTGCCAAAATCCTCCTTCTAGTCCTTGGAAAAGTCCCCCACTTGATCCCCTCTCTTTCACAGCTGTTGAAACCCTCCATCTAATTCCCAGATAAGTACCCTGATCCAACCTCTGCAGCAGCTGCTGAAAGCCTCTTGCTAAACACAGAGTGAGCTCTGGTCCAGAGCTCCCAGCCTTCCCAAAGCTCATAATTCCCAGGTGTCATCCACCTGGAAATTAGTGAGTGCTCGGTGGTTTACTGGACTCTAAGAAATATACATATAAATGCTTGCTTGTTCACGCGGTTAGTGATAATCAACATGTTTCTTAATAGCCTTGCAGTAGCAGACCACTTTATATGTTGGGGATGAGTCACCTGCCTTGTTAGTGTCACTTGAGGACCTTCTTCTGTTGCAGGCAGAAAGCTGAAAACACTCCTGCTTTTAATCCACTGCTGTGTTTTTACACAGCAAATTTTACACAGCGAACCAGAAAGTTCTATTCCTTATGATACCTGGCAGCTTTCCAGCAACAGTCAGTTCATATATGAAAGTTTTAAATAAATTATTGTTCTAGTATACGCCCTGAGGCTGGAGGAGAAAGAACATCCAGGACTAACAAACCTGATTGTTCTGGCAACCCCACTTCAGTCCGAGCTGGCATTTCTGACTTTTTTCCTTTTCAAGACAGTGCTGTGTGAGCACTTTGTGCAACAATGTACATTTTTCTACATTTTGCTGTATGTGCATCGACTGTCTGCCATATCAGAGCTTCTAGGTATTAACCCTGCTCTGAACTCCCTTCACCTTTTGTAGATAAAGCCATTAGACTGCCTGACAGTCTGTGTTCATTAGTCTGTGTGTTACTCCTCCAGTTTATTACCTTCTGGAGAAGGGTGTGACACAGCCCATGGAATGAAAGCACTTTCCAACTTGGCATTCTTAGGTTCAGAAATATACCTCTTCACTGCAGTCTGAAATTTCAACTGTGCTGCTTACACTGCAGTGATTTTAAATTACAATCACTCAGAGTTGAACTAAGTGATTACTGTGCTTGTACCACCATGCTAGCTAAAATTCCCATAAATTATTATGTGTGTTTTCCTTAGGCAAGTACTGGAAGTCAGTGGAGCCATACACTGTGCCAGTGGATTGTGCTCTGGCTGAGTCTCAGAAACAAGAGAGGGAGGAGACAGAAACAGTTTCTGCTATGGCCTCTCTTTCAGTGGATGTTGAACAGTGCATCCCTCACGAAGGCAGCAGGTAAGTGTATGAAATTATTGTAGAGAACAAGGCTTTCCCTCCAGCCAAGTGAGACAAAGAAGACAGATAGACTAAGAGTTGTTTCGAAATTATCTGATAATTGAGGTAGCTGGAACTTTTTATCCCTGGGAAGCAGAGTTCTTCTATGCTAGTAGGTATTTTCTTGGTGTGTCTATTTCTTTACTAAAGTTCATGACTAGTACTGCATATGAGGTAAATGGACATGATCAAGTGTAATCGACCATATTCATCTCATTGGAAGCTTTTCAAATGTGTTTTAGTTTTAATTTTCTAGGAAGGCATTTAACACAAAGATTAATTTGATTAGGATGGACTTAAATAATTATGAAATGATATTAGACAGGCATTAAAAGTTACTTCCCAGGAAGCAGTGGAACAGTGCCAGTATAAAACTTGCAGCAATTCTGACCAGGGTTAAGGCCAACATTTTCTGTCTATCAAGATGAAGGTACACCAGCAAAGAATGAGGATGCTGTTTTTTCCAGCTTGTCATCTGCTTTTTACATTGATGAAGATTGCTTTCAATTTCCAAATAGAGAAAATGCTACAGTGTACCATTTTACAAGTGCAGTTGTATTTTTTGCCAATTACAGATGAAAAAAAATTTATAGTCACTGAATACTGTCATCTACAACCAGAAAAGCCACTGCAGAAGTTCATGGAGTCTCCTATTTTTCATTTTAAGGACAAACACTCCTGGTCTTCACCAGTAGAGAAAGACCAAAAATGTAGTTGAAGCATTCAGTTTCTATCACACAGAAAAAACAGGGGAGGGAGGAGGAAAGATGAATAAAACCTTATAAGGAGACTCATCAGCTCCCTGCAGGCTGTGGAGCAGAGCTGTGGAGCAACAGGAGAGAAAGGAGGGAGATGTGGGTAGGCAGAGTTGTGGTGGGAATAGCGCCAGAAGGATCCATGGCTCCTACGTTGTGACAGCTTCTTTTTTGCTTTGGTTCTTGCCTCCCACATTGGCTCTTTTAATCAGATAGGCACCCAGGGGACTAGTGCAGTGCTCAATGCTATGGATGTGTTTGGGAGTGAACATCTCTCACAACAGTGGGAACACTCATGCGCCAATGAGTAGAGAGGCACAGCTCAAAGGGACACACAGGGAGCAGAGCTAGCTCGTAAAGTTCACAGTATTTTCATAATTACCTTTCCGATCGCAATTATATTTTAATATGTTATGGCTATTCTTGTGCTAGGATTATTGCAAACAAACCCATAAAAGCTTAAGGAAGAATCCATGATGAACACAGGATGTATTTTAGATTTGTGACTGTGCTAATCAGTGTGCAGCTAAGGAATAATATAAGGTTTGTCCTATAAATTTCTGGCATTTACAATACACTTCTGCCAGCTAGGGACAGAAAGGTGCCTACTTTTGCATGCATAGCTCTGAAATACAAAGAATTTTAGTTAAAGTGTTGGAACTAATGCAGTCAAAGCAAAGCTTTAGATTGTCTGGAAAAGGGTGTGGTTAATTTATGTGTTTTTACACTGCTCAAAATAACCAAGAATTGTGTTTGTTATGTGCCTCCACTTGCTCAAAACTACAGCTATTGAGAGCAACTGCTGATCCTACATGATTTGAACAAAATAACCCTTTGACTAACACTGTACTTCACTATTGTAATTATTACCTACCAGTTGATAACCTGTGACAGTTTCCACCCATTGTGTAAATAGAATTTCAGGGCAGAGCTGCGAAAAATGGGAAAAAACGGATGTGCTGAAATGTACACAAGTGGAATTCATGTGGCTGCCAGATTCATTACACTTCATCAGTTCTGAACTCTTATAGGACAAATCCATCATGATGAATTGTTCTGTGGAAAAATGGCTTCGTTTGAAATATCTTCTGTGGTGCTGCAGACATTTGTCAGCAGCACAAAAAAACGCCCACGCACGCATGCGTTCCAAAGTCTGTTTCCACATTCGTAACCCACAAAGAAGTCCCATGTAGCCAGATTGCCATCAGAGAGTGACACGACAACAAAAGTACTGGACCAAAATTGATAGTTAGGTTTTCTGAGGCTTCTGGGCATCATTCTCTTTGTTTTCTTCCTGATGAATGTAAGAAGAATATGGAATCAAAAATTATCCCCCTGAAATCTCATTTTGAAGGTACTCTGAACTGTGGGGAGACCCAAGAGGACATGGCTACACTTTGAGTGAATGAATGCAAGTCCATCATGGGTTATCCAGGGACTGGTTCTATGACATCGCACACTTCTGGTTCTGTATAATTTCATTCATTTCACATAAACATGCTGTTCATTTCATAAGCACATGCCAACACAAACTGCAGCAAGGTAGAGATGAGTTCAACTTTGCTTTTTCAAATTTTTAATGCATGTTGTAATAAATGCTACTTCTCCAGCCTCTTCCTATGGCAAATACAGGGCTGCAGGATGTGAGGAATCATGTTGGTAAGACCCCTGTAGATGTGCCCTTCCTCCCACTGTTGTAGGTTGGGCTACCTTCTGAAGACCTGTTGAGAGCTTTTATATTGACTGAGTGTTTGGGAAAGCTGTTTGTAACGGGTAGGGTGGGATCAGAGCAGAAAGCATCATGTCAGACAGGGCAGCCTGATGGGTTCCTTCATTACACCAGGAGTCGATTTACTTCCTCTTAATTTCTGCCAAGGTCGGCCAGGCTGATAGTTCTGGCCTGGAACTCTAATTCTGTCTCACTGATTCAATGGTAGAGATCCTGTCGACTTCAGCTTTGGATGGTCAGGCCTCCAGATGAAGAGAGAAACAGCAAGAGTCTCTCTGTGGGAAACTCTTGCCAGTTATGTCGGAGGGTATATTGGTGTTTGGAGTAAGATGACTCACTTTTAACTCAGATTTTGGGTAAAGCAGCTCTTTTCTTGGCCAACTCATATCTGACTCATTTACCACTGATGAATAAAGGATAAAATGCTTCTGGCTAAGGCCCATATTAAGTATTTCTCTTTCTTTCTTCTCTCTTTCTTTCTATTCTTCAAGTGACAGTGCTGATTTTTTTGTACTTGATTTTCTCTAGCAGGGTAACTGAAAAAAACTGAAAGGCTGCTACACTTTTGCTGTTTTATTTTACCAAAGCACAACTCTGCATTTTAAGGTCCAATTGAATCTTGATTATAGACTTTGGAAGAAAACAGATAAAGAAAAAAGAGTTTGTGGATAGGAAAGAAAACATGCATGATGCAAACACATTTAAATACAGATGCAATTAAAGGAACAGGCATGCCCTATAAAACATTTCTAACTACCATGGCTTTTGCATATTGATAACTGTTTATTCCCTATGTGAGATACAGATTTAGCTGATTATAATTTTTCTTTGCCCAGACATCTTTTTCAGAAATAGTGCTGTGAAAATATTCAGTGCAGTGCGGTCCCTGATACATCGGAGCTTCTGTATATTTCTTCTTAAAATGGAAAAAAGAAAAGGGTGTGGAGGGAGGTCTCTTTCACTTACTATTTTTACAGGAAACAGTAAATCTTGAGAATGACATTTATCAGGATTTGACTTTATGGCTCTGATTCAGTTGAACATAGATTTTACCCAAATGGAAATGAAAACCAAGTGTAATTTTTAGTCTTAATATTACAGATCTACTAGATGCAGTTTCAGTCACATTGCATTATATTACCTACATTATATTGTTTACCAGAGCAACTGGTTGGATCATGGGGAACAGCTAGCCACCGTATAGGGTCACTTGCTGTATTTGTATACCAACTCATGAAGCTTCACTTGACAGTTCATTATTTGGATGTCTGCCTCAGCTGTGCTGAGTAACCAGCACCCACCTGCCCATACCCCACAGGATCTGCAATTACATCTAGGCTCAGGAGCTGAAGAACAGCTTCTCCAGGTCAGCCTGCAGCCTTATCTTGCCCACTTCCTTCTCATCCCCTGTTGGTAGGTGCATAAAGAAGAGAACCAGGAGCGGAAGAGTTTGAGAACCAGCCTTACCCTAGTGAGTTGATAGATCTCAACAGCTGTATCTGACTATCCTGTGTAAAAGCCTCCAAGATACACTCAGAGGCATAAAATCTTCAAAGCTTTTTTGAACCAGCTTACACCTCTGGCACCTGGGTGGTGAGTCCCACACCCTCATCAGGCATTGAACTTCTTTGTTCTAAACTTATTAACTGAAAAAAATCACAGGGCAACCCCCAGTGCTTGTATTCTGAGAAAGAGAAGCAGCTCTTTTCTTACTCATAGTCTTTGCCCCATTTTCAGTTTTAAAGGTTTCAATTTCTCAGGACTCTGTTTCCTCCTGGTATGAAAATAATTTCTTACCTCTGATTATTTTTGCCCCTCTCTGTGTTTCTTGTAGTTTCTTTCAGATGGAGTAAGAACTGCATGCAGGACTGCAGGTGCACACTGTGGATTTACACAGTAGATTAATACTGGAGGTTTTTTTGTCTCTATTGCTCTCTGCTCCACTACCATTAACTCCAAGCTCTCAGTTGTAGCTGTCACCATAGAGAAACAGTTAAAGCTATCCTCCCCCATTTTGTGTATTCTGTGTTAGTGTTTGCCTTCCTTTCCATTTTGAAAATGTTATGGGCCTTACAACTGACTAGTATCAGCAATTTGGCATCATCGGCAAACATCACCTAAACCTCTGGTAGTCTGCCTAATCTATTTGAGATGCTCTGGAGAATCTCTCCATGGTGAAAATTCACCAATATTATTATCTGTTTCCTACTTTTGATGGATTGTTAATCTGTGAAAGGACCTTCTTTCATCATCTAGGTTCCTCAAAGCACTTGGATAAAATGGTTGAAAACTTTCATTGCACAGGGATATTACTTGATCCCTCTTCCCTAATTTCCTTCATAGACTTCTAATAATTTTTTTAGGCTTGCCTTCTTTATAAGTGTTAAGCCCTAACTCTTATCCAAATTACTGTTACAAATGCCTACTAATTCTATCACTGATTATAGCTGCTTTCAGCTTCCCTATACAGGCTTACTGTATCTCCTGTGGTTTCCAAAAGCAAAATTGCATTTCTTGCCTTCTCTACCTCTTGCATGAATGCTGAGTTAAGCTATAGAATATGCTCAATAACTGTTTCTTTAACATCCTAATTGGATTCTGCTAGAACTCAGCAGACAAATATCATCTGCTCTTAGCAATTTGACAGTGTTTGATGTATCAGTTTGTCCTAGTGCTGACTCCGTTTAAGATAGCTCATCTGCAAATAATAAAATCTCCCTGACACTTCTCTAGTGAACCCAGATATAAATAGTTCATTTTGCCTTTGCGGTCTACCTTCCTTGATGCTCCTTTTATGCTTTGATCATTTCTTCTGATGTATTTTGAAAGATCTTTTTATTATTAGCTTTTATGCCTTTAACATGCTGCTCTTCAGACTCTCCTTTGGTCTGCTTCATTGAGGGTTTACATTTCACTTGCCAGAGTTTGTATTTTATTTAATTTCCCTTATTTGGACATTACATCCTCTTTCTAGTATATGTGTAGTTACCTTATTCTGCTCTTAAACTAGGATGGTTTTTACTTTTAGTTCTTTTCTCTTTGATCTGCACAAAGTCCATTTTTACTAGGATATACATTTACTCAGGACCTCTTATTTGATGTATTTAGTCACTCTCCGAATCATCTCAATGGTATAGAAATGCACCTCCTTTTCTCCAGCTCTCTACTACCAGAGGATTGCTTTTCAATTAGAATGATCTTCCCTGAGACAGCTGAGTTAAATTAGGAACAGATTATGGCATAAAACATGCCAAAAAATCTCTCTTTTGTTCAGCAGTTTCTGTGACTTGGAAGCATACCTTGGATTTTTATTTTTATGTGTGTGATGATGTAGCTAAGAGGAATCTCTGTAATTCTAATTAAAAAAATAAGGTAAGAGAAACGTACATATTTTGGATGATGTACTGAGATTATATATATTCTTAAATATTAACTTTTAATTGTAGATACAAATTATTTTAAATTATATTCTCATAAATAACATTTATTTGCAATTGCCATTGAACAATACTTAAGATGTCACATGTTTTGACAGATTTTATCCATATGGTAGTATTTTTGCCTTCTCTATTTCTTTTGTTTTAAGGTTTAAACAGAATAATTTAATTTAGTGTTGACTGCAAAGAGACTGCTTCATTCTGCCATGGAATTGTACATCTAGAGAGCTATAGGTGAGCACTCTTCCCAGCACACCAAAATAAAGAGAGTGAATGTGAGAAGGCTAAGCTCTTAGAAACTTGCAGTATAAATAAGCCACAGTGAAAGAAAAATCACAGTTGTGGTTCTACAATCATTACAATCCCAACCAGTGTCTTTCCAAATCTGCTGACTGCATGGAATCAGCTCAGATCAGACCTGAGCTCACAGCTGCATGTCAAGGAACCAGTCAGAGCATAAAATACAGTATAGGGGGTTTTGCCTGTTTTATGTTTTCATGCCAACTTCTTGTCAGCTGCAGGAAGACTGACTGAACTGATGTAACTAACAGTGACAAAGCTGAAGTAATATAAATTTGGCCTGTCAGACTCTGCCCCCTTGATTCTTCTTTTGAGAACTTTTGAATTTGGCAGAATGGGTATATATTGATTCACTGCTCAATGCTATGGGACATAGTGTTTTTCTCTATGTTCTGAGGGCCTTAAAACCTTACAGGCTCTCACACAAAACTCTGGCCTGAGCCGTTATCCCATAAAAATATATTTTTAATGATTGGATAGGTCCAGTGACTTCTCTCACATGAATAAAATCAAATTAAATCATACACATAACTCTTCAAAAGAAGCCTGAGGAAGGTTGTGAGAGTACCCACACTGAGAGACAACAGCTGGGTTGCCAGGGCACTCTAACATCCTCTGCTTCTCCAGAAAGGACCTTACATCTGGCACTTGCATATAAAAATTTCTATGGTGCTTATGCTCTGGCTGATGCAGAATATTGGCCTTTAGTGAAATATATTGGAATATATTAGAATATAGCACTCAAAGTCAGTCCTGGCACTCAGAAGCACCCTTGTCAGTGAAAAATTGCCCAAGGCTAAAGCCCTGAATAAGATCCTCTCTCAGTTGTACTATGGTCACAAGAATGTCAGTCCCAGAAGCCAAATACATGTGAACACACTGTTGCATGTACTGGTTCCCTAGGTCCTTATAAATAACCCAAACCACCACTCGCACTTCCAGAAGTTTTCCAGAGCTCCACTCCTGCTCTGCCAGTCTCCAGTTGAAATCTATTGACAGCTATTCCTTTTCATTCGCTTACTCATGGCAAAACCTAAAAACTGGCTTGTCATCTGCTTCCAGATTATGCTCTTTCCAGTGTTTAAGACCCTCTTTCTGGGTGTTTAACAAGAACTTATTCTGCTTCTGTGTTATGCCAGAGCACATTCAGGTCTCCTAAAAGTGGCTGGAGAAAGTGGAAGTGTGTGGTCAACACAACAGCAACACGCACCATCAAAATGAGTTGCCCGCATGGTGTGTGATCCTTTGTCACACCTGAGGACCTCAGCAGCAGGCTGGGCTCCATCCTACCCTGGCTGCAACCATGTGGTCTCTGCTGCAAGCCAGAACAATGCAAGGGGGGAAAAAGAGGGAATGCAAGAGGGCTTCAACTTGCCCCTCAGGAATGAGGGAGCTACAGTGGTTACTGTACATAGGAAACATTCTCCACCATGTGGTGAGGAATAAAAGATTTGAGATTTATAGATTAATAATCTTTTAGGGTCAATACCTTTTGGAAAGCGATTAGTCTGAAAAACTTCTTTCTCATGTACCATTCATATGACATATTTTTCAACATACTAGATGTGATCATTCCAAATCATAAAGGAATAACCTGTATAAAATCATTTAAAGACACACTCCTGATTGTTTCATTGGGAAAGACTTTAATAAACTCCAGATTCATTTAAAATTCTCTGGCTTCCTTGCTGAATAAACTATCAAAACCCAAGCAATACCCCACTAATTACTTTTTTTTTCCATAGGATCTCATGAGTTTGTACTTTCCGAGGGATGTTTTACCGAAGCCAGCTATTATACTTGTTTATAAGATGCAACTGGTGAACATCTCATTTATTAATTTGCATTCACTTTTTACTCTCCTCTCATTTTGAAATTGCTTGAATTTACTGTTTTAAAGGAGGTCTTAAGCTCATTTGTCATATGGTCTTCTGGCAGACTGAGGTGAAAAATGCTTTCTGTCCAAATTCTCCTGCCCTGCAATAGTGAAGTCTTGCCATGATCTCAGAAGCTTCCCATTTTATAATTGCCATCATAATCCTCAGGTGCAGTAACTTGTCACATATAAGGCATTATGACACTCTACACCAGCTCAGCCTGTATGTCCTCATTATTTTCTTATCAGTTGCCATAGAGAGCTCATCTTGCCTAAGCTGAATATTTTCCAGAGGTTTGAAAATAAAATGTATACATATAATCTGATTTGAAACTAATAATAGGTAGCTGCTGATCAGGTTCAGAATTTAATCTCAGAAATAGCAGGTGGGCAGCCAATGTATTTATGAATACATAAAATCAAAAATTACAGGACTTGAGAAGAACCCAGAGTAAACACTGCTTACTACTTGGCAACTATTGAGCTATTTTGCTTTAATGGTATGGACCCACTTGAAAAAGTAAATGCTTGCATTTTTGGTTGCAAAAGCTTGTAAAATAAAAGTATCACAGCTATTTTGTTCATGAAATTATTTGACTCTGTTGACACAAAGCATGTACATTTCTGGACAAAAAGTTATAAAATATTCTGACATATTTTAATATAAACAGGAACATTTTCAGTGATTGCTTGGATCTAAAATGTTTTTCCACTTGACATTTGTTTATACTTCCTAGGAAAGAAACTCTATTTATGGATAACTGAATAACACAAATAAACATCTGAGAGAGCTGAAAAATCAGCTTTGATTATGCATGAAAATCTACAATGTCATTGTGTACTCTTGTGCCGTATTCTGATTGCCTGTTTATTTTTACAGAGCTGCTGGTGAGCCCATGGAAGAAGAGCCAGCCTTGTGAAGTGCCAAGTCCTCCCTGATATTTCCTGTGGGTGACATCATTGTGTATCCCCCAAAGCACCCTCAGACATGTCTTGTCTGCTTCTTGGGTGGCACAGATCAGATGGAACATAAACACTGGGCACAAAATTCTGAATAGCAGCTTCACTTGTTCTTTGGATGGACTTGAAAGAGCCCGAAAGATTCCTTAAATGTAATCACTACAATTCTAGAGTTACAGTAAAACGGGCTTGGGAGAAAGAGCCTAGAGCATGCTTTTTATACGCTGTCTGACCCACTCACCAACACAAATTGTGAAATAGAGTATTGCAAAATTCTACATGATAGATTATAGATATGAGAATTGCAACAGCCAGCAACATACTCTGTGAACTCCATGAATCACTTTCTGACACTTTTTACTGGGTAATTTTTTTCATACTGTTAAATTGTTAATAGAATTTGTTTTCTTTGCTCTGTTTAATGAAGAAAAAATCCCACCCTTATTTTATGTGCCATTTTTTAACTTCCTCTAATAAGTTCTTAGCTGAATAAGTGAAAAGTGTTTAAATTATGATGAGGGATTTTAGCTAAAGGGAAAGCACTTCTTATTGTACTATAAATCCCCCGAAGTACTGTGCTTGGTGGTGCTTTATTTTCTCTTCCCTTTTCCTGGCCATCCCTCCACATTTCATGTAATCTTTTCTATCATAAAAACATATTCACGATTCTCTAAAACAAGCGATCTTCTGCCTTTAAGAAAAAGTTCTGTACCCTCTGTAGTTGACAGTAGCGCTCACCACCTGTGCAGCAGAGATCAAGTATGGATAGCTTTTCAAATGTGTTTTTAGTTTGTTCTGAAATGTTTCTGCGTTCTGACTCCAAAGCAGCGATCTTCAGTAACTGCGTGCAGCTCATCTGAAGCTCAGGTGTTTCTGTGGAGGTTGTGGGGGTGTTTTTTACAGGTCGTGATGTGAATACGAACTGATTCTTTTATGTAGTTCTGCACCAAGAAAACTGTTGTTGCTTAAGAAGCTTCAAAGGGTTTAGACTTTATTTTAGATCCCCAAAGTGCAGCAAGATCTCCCTGCAGTGTGACTTTAGCTGTTTAATTCCATGTTTGAGAACGTAACATAGAGTTGTGCCTTTAGCTGATAATGAACGCTTAAACTGTTACACGTGTTGCCTTACTGTCAGAGAAAGAGATAGGGCATGTATGTAAGACTACTTCAAATGAAGAAAACTCTGCTACAGTAACTTTTATTTTGTTTACAACTTTCTCACCTAATGAACCCCGGGATATACCTTGAAGTATGCAGCTTGCAGTGTTTGATAGCTCGTTCAGCTTTTAAAAGCAAGTGATATTCATTTTTTATATATTTTCCAAATTCAAAAAAAATATATTAAAGCCATAAGTGAAGACTGTCATGCTTTTTATTCTGAAATTTGAAAGAAACCTTAATTAAAACAAGGTTTTGAGGAAGGCCATGATATGAAAGATATGGAACAATGTGGTTTCAGTTATAGGCAGACTCAAACCTGTAAATCAAAGATGAAAGATTTCACTCAAATAGAATTATATAATTCTCTTTTGTTATGCAGTCAGACTGTATCTTTCATGCATTTGGGTTTGTTTGCGATTAGCATTTTAATTTTAAAGACTTTTATTACTTATACCAAAGCTTTCTGCTACAAGTTAGAAATCTGAGGCATGCTTTGAAAGGGAAATCTAAAAAAAAGGAATGTCATTTCCTATAACATGAAGTAAACTTCTATTCTGAAAGGCTTACTCTAAAATGGATGTATGCCCCTCAGAAATGGAAATAAAATTCTAACCCTCAGAAAGTGAAATAAAATTCTACCCCCCATTTACAAGCCCAAATCATGCTCAGTTTAGTAATGCAAAGAGTCCCAGCAGGCTAAATTAACTCCTGGTGTAAGCCACCTTGCCTGACTTTGGGCTGTTCTGGGGGGGGTTGTTCACATGACTAAAGCAATCAGGAGTTTGTCCTGCATTTTCAGCAATCTCATAATGGCAATCTTGCTGTTTAGTGCAATTTTGTTGTGGTCATCAAAGAAATTTCCCTTCAAGGAAACCAAGGACTATAGCTGATGACTTGGGTAATTTGTAGAGCTTTTCACATTTTGAAATAATGGCTGCAACATTTTAATTGAGCGCATAGTAACATCGCTTTAAAATTAACCCCACACATGCAAAATCTGTTCGTGTCCTTAGCTTGCATGAAATTGAATATGAATTGCAAGCTGAAATGTGCGTTACAAACCTTCTCAATCAGAGTCTATATTCTGGGCTGGAACTTAGCTAAAGCTATCCTTTGTAGCTGGAAATGTTTTTAAAATGCCAGAATGATTTGAATTAAACCACATTATAAACTCACACTTACACATTTCTACAGATGTACTCCCAGACAGACATCTAGACATGCCATTGGTTGAAGTTAGGAATGTTTGGATAAGCAAATGTGCAAATAAACTGCACACAGATTGTGTCCAGAACTCTGTTCTCACTGAAGTCAATAGCAAAATCCTCTTTGATTTCAATGGGAGATGGATCGGGCCCTGCTTTTTTTTCCCCTTTAAATCCAGAACACCATTACTTTTTGATTATGTCATTACAAGGCACCGTACAGCCCTCTGGGAAATGATTGAGGCTTATGGTGAATATCAACACTTCCTTCAAAGCAGACCTGGGCTTTCTGAGAGGGCAGTTTCACTTGCTGCTGTTTTCTTCTCACAGTATTTTTTATTACCATCAATAGCTCCCCATGGATTAGAGTTAAAATATCTTCCAGCATTTTTAGTCATACTTCCAGGGAAATATTCACATCGACACTCTTAAAAATGCCCAGTTTTAACTGGATTCAACAACAAATTGCAAGAATTTCAGAAAGATGCATGAATTGCATATTTCAAATATCCACATTCAGAGGCTTAAAAGCTGAGTCTCATCATCAGATGACTGATGCTTAAGAGCATCAGTCTCATGTCTCACACGGACCTCTCCATTAGGCTAGGGAGTTTGACGCCTCTGAAAATTCAGTCTCATTTATTTCAAGCCAAAATATCTATATCTGAGCATTGATTGCTTCCAAAAAGTGAGCTGAAATGCATGAACAAGATGGGATAAAGGTGGTTTCTCTTTGTGATTTCATGGGGAAGATGAAGCTGAGGAGGTGCCAGGAGCACTTGGAGCCAGAGTGACCCTCTGCCTGGTGCTGGTGGCATGAGGCCTGCAAGCAGGCAGAAGGACATCCCAGAGTACCCCTTCCACAGGCTGCCACTGCTGCTGACAGCAGATCTTTGCTTCATAGGGGAAGCATGCAGGAATTTGCACTCTGCCTCTGGATCAAGGTGTCTCTAAGCCACTGACTGCCAGAATGTGAGATGCCTCAGCAGCAAGTGCCACTAACATGCTTCCTCCAGTTCATATTCTGCCCTTGAATTATGAACTAAATATTAAACTCAGTGGGGCTTTTCTTGTATTTTTCTGCTTTTTTTTTTTTTACATTCTTAGGGCATTAAATACTTTTCTTATATCCTTAGGTCTGTAAACTAAAAAGAAATACGACTCAGGATGTCAAGAAAAGAATTATTTAAATCCACCTTAATGTTCTTACCTGGGCTGGAGTGAGAACAGTGATGAACAGCAAATCTCAAAACTGCTGAAACCAAATAGCATTTTGCATTTCATTTTTGGACTCTGTGTGCAGGAATTCTGTGTGTGCTCATTTGGCTTTAATATAATCTGTAGCAATGAGGTGCTTGATTATATGATCCCTTTTCAGGCAACATTTCTAGTGAATAACCAAAGTTCATGGGAATTTTGCCAGTGTAAAGATGACAGAATTAATCCTTTTTTTAATTATGTACCTTCCTAATTTTACTTTCAGTCAAAATGAAGCAATTAATTCCAAGCAAGTGAATCTTGAGAAAAGTAAAATCATTAAGCTATTTTGAATAAACATCATAAATGAAGAAGAAAATTTTATGCAAACAAAGATGGCTATTTCTTTACTTTGCAAAAAAGTCAACATGTTGCCAGCTGAATGAAATTGACAAAATGAATCTCTATCTAGAGCATGTGGTATTTTAGTTGTTATCTAAGTGCAGCCTCTCTAAAAAGCTGAGACTCATAACCAGAGATGAAATATTAGAAAGGTTTTGCTGCAGCCAACACCAGAGGTCCTGTAGAGAACAAGAATGTAGAGACTGACTAGTTTTTGTAGACAGACAGCAGGACTCTTTCGGAGCAACGAGTCTGGGACAAAAGAATTAGAGGGGACTTTTCCAAAGGCCCTGATGGCTGTGAGGCAACTAACTCCTATTGGGTTGCAGGGGCAAGGAAGTGCTCAGTGAGCATTTATTCTTTGGGAAATGCCCCCCCACCCCCATCCCACAAGCATGCTCACATGCATGCAGATGTGAACCTTACTGTACTATTTTCTGTCCTAAGCAGTAGCAGCAGCAGCAGCAACAGCCAGGTGTGCTGCCCCTATGTATATACTGTGCATTTGCCCAAGAAGCTTTCAGCCCCCAGCAGGCACTTCGTACATGACTGATAGGGGAAATTTGGGGTTTTTTTCTCACTAGTGGCCTTTCCAGAAGCATAGTAGTGCATGATTGTTTTATTTTTAAAGGTCACAATAGAGCTTTGTGAACCATTGTACTTTTTTTTTTTACAGACTCCATATGGAAGTAAAACAGAATATGTACCTGGGGAGGGGAGTGTGTGGTGTGTGGAACTTGCCAGGAAAGAATTTCTCTTAAATCAAGTTTCAGCTACCTGCTTTTCATCCCAGATTTGAAGGAGTTTTGGTTCTTAATTACCCTTTCAGATTTTTGTCATGTCACTTGCTATGGGTTTTTTTACCTAGAATTGAATTCACCCTTGTAGCACATAGGAAACAACTGAAAAAAGTCTGTGTTTTCTTACAGATGCCCCTACCCTCAGTGTGGGAATGAGAGTAGCTTATCTTTGTCACTTAGAACAGCAATTAAATGCTTCATTTTTGTGACAGATCCAAACTGGAGTTGTATTTTAAGAGTACAATTAAGCTGGCTGTCTGCTGACTGTTAAAAAAAGAAATTGTGAAACTTGCATTCCACTCTAACCTCTAAAGGGACCCATTTTGATTTTAACAATGTAATATTTTCACTTGATGCAAAAGGATTTTGTCCCATGACATCTTGTTACTAACTCAGTTTTAGTCTCTAGTAAATAACACACCACAGAGTGAAGAGTAAAAAGGATGTTCCAGCAACTATCAATTATATCTCTTCTGCACAATCCTTCATCCTCCTCTAGTGCCAGGCTCTGTGGTTCAGTGTATTAAAATAGGTTATAGCAAAATATAAATTGTTCTGTGCCATCAAAGGTACTACTCTTTGGATGTTAATTAGCACACTGTGAGTTGGGCTGTAATTTATAAGGAAGACATGCTTGTGTCCATGTGGATGGTCTAAAGGCAAGTGCTGCATGAAACCAGTGGGACTGGTACTAAGCAGTGAGTGATTCTGTGCTAAGATCTCCACACATTACACCTTTCTGACAGTACACCTGCATGGCCAGAGACACATTTGCAGTAGCAGAGCTATAGGATGTCCTGATTCAAAGACTACTGAATTTCCTCCTCTAACAGGCTTTGAGTAAGATCTGGGGAAGCAGCTAGAGAAGAAACCTGAACTCTGCGCTCAGCCACACAAAACTGTAAAAAAAGCCCAGATAACAGATCTGAGCTTGGCCACACATACCTATTCCTGATATGAAGTGCCACTTCTGCTTCTAGAAAAGTCTGTCTGAAAGAGCATTGACAGTAATGGATATATTCTATTGGCTTCACTAGGATGTATACATCATATGTTACAGTAACAGGTTCATACCTATGAACTTTATGTCTCTTGCTGATTAGTTTACTGCTATTTTAAATTTCAGGATTGGCTTAATATTCCAAGTTAGGATGCAGTAGAAAAGCATAAAGCAATACCTGGTGAAGTCATAACTAAAGCTTTCAAAGCAAACTTACTGCTGTGGGTTTTTATGACAATGACTTTTTGGTCTAGGGATGCACAGCTGAAATGTCTATATTTTTTCTTGGGAAATTGATGTTGCTATCTGTTTCTATGATGAAAAACAGTCCTTTTGCTCAGAGTTCTAAAAGTTTATCTGTAATTTGTCTTTCCAGGCAGAGCAGATTCTAAGGCATAAAGCATCAGTGGGACTGACCCAAAGGGCAACATTTTTAAAGGTCAATAGTAATATTTCCATAAGAGTAAAAGGGACCATTGTTATTCCTGATACATTTTTGTATCGGAAAGCATCCAATGAGTCATGTTAAGTAATATTGTGCTCCAAAACTTTGTTGATTATAGATATATGAGCATTGGATTGGCGTGAAATAGTCTTCAACCAAGTTGTTAAAATCCCTTTTGTTTTGTGTTTTGTATAATTCTTTGGCTATAGTCTTGTCCTAGTGTTAATAAAAGCTATTTGAAGTAAGCTCGTTCAATACTCTGAGGGGCTTTTTTGCCTGTTTTTTTTTAATCAGTGCTAAAAAGAAGTGGAGCTTTGAACATGCCACCCTGGTTGGATCATAGGATTCTGACTGTTAAAATATAAAGGGGGAAGCATAGTGAAGCTGGAGTGCATAAAAAAGGAACCACAAATGTTAATGTAAAAGTAATGCTACATAGCAGGCTAAAACACACACAAAGCAGAGCATTGCAGAGCTCCGGCTCTAACACCAAGCTCATGTTCTATAGTTCCTTTGGCTCATTGTCCTGAGGCGTTGCAGAACACATAATTCTCCTCCCAATGAAACAATTTAAATAGTACGTGCACTGTTTTGAAAGCTGTAAGGCCCCTACTTTGTGGGAGGTGGGGAATACCCAACACGCTGCAGCAATGTTCTGGACCATGGTATTGCGCCAGCTCTGCCGCTGTAAAACTCCTGAGTTGTTGCCCTGATAGAACAGACCTGTTTTGAGAAAGGCACCCCACAAAAGCAGTGGAGTGAGGGAGGAGTGTGTTTGCTGAGAGCCCATTTTGATCACTTGCACATCGTCAAAAGTAGCTCACAGACTGAAATTGCTCCTGTGTGTGGAGCTTTATGCACCTGAACTTGAAAATTGAACAGGCAGGAGGGTAGCTGGGAAGTACAGGCTCTTGGTTTGCACGTGCAAACCCCTACATCCTGGCACATATCCAGAGCTCCTCCAGAGGGGGATTAAAACCAAAATGAAGCAAAACAGCATCCTATAATTTCAGCTTTTTTTCATTCTTCAGAATAACACATCTTTTTCTTTTCTGAGGAAAAGGACGCCAACCCCAGAAACACAACTCCATTCCATCAATAAAATAGTGTTTGAAAATCTGGACATGTAACATGTAATTTCCTTGGCATATTTCAAAGAATTTCCATGCCCATAGGATCTTAATCTATCCAGTCTATCTATCTACTTCTCTGCTTTGCTTGTTTCCTGTGATTCCACTGTGATAAATTGCAGAACCCTGTGATAAATTGCATTCATCATGTCTTTCTGGCTGCCTCACCTGCATTTTGTACATTAAACCCTCTCTCCTGGGTCTACTTCTAACATTCCAACCTTGTGAGAGATTCCAGCTAGACACCATTGCTGCTTTAAAACCAACCTGCCAGAACTGACCTTGCCTTTGAGAAGTGGAGTGGGTTTTAGGAAATCTTCAGGCTAACAATGCTTCTAGGAATCTCATGTAGGTGGGTGGGAATAAATTCTTCCAGATTCCTTCTCTCATGCTTTTTCACTGCTTCCCCTGGTGATCCTTCTCCCCAGGAAAAATCTTTCTTTCCACTGGCAGCTTTGAAAGAAGTAGCAAGAGTTGGATGGCTCCTTATCAAGAAAGGGTAAATAATAAGGTAAAACGGAAAGAATATGTATTGCTCTTCTTCTTTACTTGTGTCTCTTTTCCCTGCCAAATATGAGGAAGATGATGTATAAATCGTTTTCAGCATGCTAGAGATACTTTTCATTTGTTTATTTTTTTTAAAATAGAAAAACCTGCTATCACAGTGTGCTGGCTTGGCCTGAAGTGGAGTTAACTTTCTTCACAGTGGCTAATATGGGGCTATGTTTAGGATTTGTGCAGAGCACAGTGTTGATAATGTAGAGATGTTTTTGTTATTGCTCAGCAGAGCTTACACAGAGACAAGGCCCTTTCTGCTTCCCATTCTGCCAGGCTGGCAAAGGAAGTTGGGGGTGCATGGGAGATTGGGAGGAGACACAGTTGGGACAGGTGACCCAAACTGACCAAAGGGATATTCCATACCACATGACATCATGCTCAGTATATAAGGCGTGAGGAAGAAGGAGGAAGGGGGGACATCTGGAGTGATGGTGTTTGCCTTCCCAAGTAACCATTGCACATGACAGGGCCCTGCCCTCCTGGAGATGGCTGAACACCTCCTGCCCATGGGAAGCAGTGAATTAATTCCTTGTTTTGCTTTTTGTGGCTTTTGCTTTCTCTATTAAACTGTCTTTATCTCAACCCATGAGTTTTTCTAACGCTTACCCTTCCGATTCTCGCCCCCATCCCATTAGTGGTGTGTGTGTGTGTGTGTGTGTGTGTGGCTGCGTGGTTTCTGGTTGCTAGCTGGGGTTAAACCACGACACACAGTGACCCAGGTACTGTACTTCATTCATACAGGCCTCCTGGAGACTTGTAAAATAGGGTTTCACAATTCTTGCTGCATCCTTTTCTGGGTTTGCTTGTAAAAGGGAGAAGGTTCAACAAATACCTAAAATGAAGTTTGCACTTTAGTAGAAGCTGAGTAAGAGCATGGGTCCAGGATTTTGTGCACACTTTATACTCTTAGCTTGTATGGTACTTTGGGCTGAAATAGCATACTTCTTTGTTCACATATCACTGAACAACACCCAGCCTGTTATGACTGTCACATGAATGTCTCCTTAGATTATTAATAACTGAATAGGACACTCCTGGTAAGATCTCAAATTACCTCTTTTGTGGCATATATTACATACAAACAATAAAATTTTACAACATTCAAATGGTTACAGTATTTCTTGAATGCATTGTCCTATTTAATCTAATTAAGTATTCATCTGTGATAAAAGTTACTAACCAAACAAAATATCCATCAAACAATCAATGAAGGTAAAATCATGCATTACAAATATTTATGTTCCCTAAAGTCAGTACAGGTTAATTTTCCATATTCACAGTACCTTTCTTAGCTGGGATAGAGGCCCAGCCTAACCGCATATAATTACTCCAGACTCTACACAGGAACAAAGTGTATGAAGATAATTGGGGTAACTTGTATTATTTTCTTCTCAACTTCTCTTGCCTTTCATTGTCTGAATTCTGCTCTCCAACTTTGGCTATGTCAGGCAACACAACTAGTAAAGGTCTAACATTCTTCTCAGTATTTTAGGTAATCTAGTCTCAAAAACCTTATTGGAACATCTATAGTTAATCTAGTATAGAGTCTATAATTGACCTGGTCTTGTTGTAATTAATTTGGTCTATGAGCTGAGATAAATTAGATGATTCCTTATTCTAACTATCAAATGCGGCAGGAAAAATAAGAACTGTTTCTTAGGAAACAAAACCAAAAATAACCCTGCAATTGATTTCTCTCATTCTCAGCTGCCTCTCCTCCTCCCTTCACAATCATGTTATGAAAATATGTATTATATTAGCTGAAATGCAAATGTCTGTCACTAGACTTGATGTGTAGCAGTTCTGCCTCTGCCACCTTAGCCAGAAGTAACCAGTCCTCACTCCCTCTGAGCTACTGCCTGTGGAGGTTGTTTGGGTTCACACCGAAAGTTGAGCACATACTTTAAAGAACAGCTGCGACAACATCTGTAAACAGCAAAAGGAGCTGGAATACTTCAAAAATTAATAGTTGTACTCCAGTTTTCCTTTACAATGTCCAGCAAATTATTTCATGAGAAGCATCATCACAGTGTAGTATTGTTTTGCAGTGAAACCATTCCATCTTCATTGACCTATAATAGCCCTTTAAAGCCTGTACCTGAACTGGAGGTGTACCTCTAGAGTAGTATCAGATAGCTTCACCTGAACCCTCTTTGTAATGACAACACTTACATGTAGTCATGATTGCTGTCCTTTCCTCCACTGTGGGTGTAAGCAACTCTTTCTTTGATTACTGCTTGATGCCACAATATGGAAGAGTGGTCCTGGTCACAGACTCTTACATAGAACTTGCTGCTTCTTGCTGTTGCTGATCATGTTTCCTATAGAAATGTATGTGGTTTATTGATGGAGCTGATAAGTTCTATGGAGAATTGACCATGGTTAGCAAGCATCTGCTGTGCAGAAACATTTTCTTTTAAGTTAGGAGAAAAATATGCCAGAAAAAGAATTTATCGATATTGTTACTGAGGTGCTGACAAATGGTCAATACTCGTGCCCACCATGTCTCTGTCTATCTCTTCCATTTCAGTAGGAAATGGCAAATAGCAAAATGGCTCAGAGTTAATTACTTTTTGAGTACTTTTTAAAACTGAGCGGATTGAAGAAATAATTTTATTTCAGTGGCACTCAACACAAAAATCCAAGATCCTTGTAAACACCCAGGGTTTCATTCTCACAACAGCCACAGAAACAGGCCAGTTGTTGCCTCTTTTCACAGACAGAATTTAAAAGAGTTGCTTGAGGATCCACAAAGAGCTTGAAGCTGACGGAAGAATCTCCAGAGCTACAATCCTTATGCCAGCACCCAGACTGTCCATGTGACTATATTTCTTCCAGATGCCTTCACATTATAAAGTAAGTGTGTGTGTATTTGTGACTTTAGATGCTGAATCTGCCTCTTCTAATTTTAGCTCATTGTTTTGAGCTTGCTTGTTCTCTGGCCTGTGTATTACTTACTGGAACATTGCTAAACAACAAAAAGTTTTATTTATTTTTTCAAAGAATACTTTATGAGCATATAGAGGAGACGTGGGATTTTTATGAATCATATCCTGTAGTTTTCCTGTGCTTTTTCTTTTCTTACTTGCTCCTTGTTTTTAAATGACCTTCACAAAACAGACAATGGTTTGGGTTATGTAGAAGTCTGTACACAGGAACTAGACCTTTTCTTTACTCTTCTAGATGTGTTGGCTGCTGTGATTTGAATATAGATTGCAAAGAACACAAAAATGTCAATAAATGCTGCAGTTATGTAAGGGATAGCAACTGAAACATTTTAGATGAGGCTTCAGGGGATTTGGAAGGAAGTTATCTCAAGACTCTTACTGCTCATAAGCCTAAGATGGTTGTTCTTATTACCAAGCAAAGAAACACCAGCCCAGCCCTTATGGTCCATATTAACCTTAGAGATTCAATGAATGGACAGATCAGAACAGGCATAGGATGCATGTACCAAGCCCTCACAAATAAATGTTAAGCAAAGCCCTATATCACATTGCAAATTAAATCAGAAACTTTGGAAAAGCCTGGCTATTGGTGAACAGGTGATTTCTTAAATTTGCTTCTATTTTCTGCCTACTTAGAATTCCTTTGAGCAATGTTACTGGATTTTTCAAGATACATTTTATTAGATCCTCCTATATAAAATTTTCTAAGCAACTTTGTGAATGCATGAAGGAAGTAGGATGGTGCATGTCACAGAACAAGGGTTGTTCAGCTGTAAATGTGGAGTATTCCTGTAAGACTCTCTTAGGAAGTATGAGGTGTTTCGCTCAAAATGCATGCTCTTAGCTGCAGGCAATCAAAAAGATGAAGACGTATGTGTGTACTTGAAGTGTAATGAGACATGCATGGGTACTGTGCAACATGTACCCACAGTATCCCCGGTGATGGGACCTTCACAGTGTAGAGCAGTAGGACATGATTCAAAAACTCTGGGGCATCCCTCATCCACTTGCAGAATCAGAATAATCTACTGGAGAGAACCCTATGAGAGCCTGGAGAAAATCTAAGCCCAGCTTCACACACTGAATCTCAGAGTAGAGCAGGAAAGGATAATTAAACTCCACAGTTGCACCTACAAATGAATCATGAACTGTGATATGAACACCAGTTAGTATCTGAGCAGCTCAAAGTAAAGTTTAAAATCAGATTGCCACAAAAAGTGTGTGCTGACCTCCAGCCTCATGTGCCCGTCTTTGGTTCAAAAAGAATGAAGAAGCGAGGCATGATATATGGAAACACCCTCATGTTATGCATGTCTTTATGAAAGGAATTTTAAGAACATAGCAAACTATGTCTAGAAAATGTGCTCAATGAAGAGACTACACTGTATGCTGTGTAATTCCATGATTGAATACACAAGTGGCAAAACCTTTGCTAAAGTGGGTATGCTAGGTCGTACACATGTCGGAGGGAAACAGACACTTTGGTCACTTTGGATCTCCCGTGTCTTCTCCATACAGTAATAACTCTATAAATTGTGCATAGCAGTGTGCTAATTCTGAGCTTCCTGGCAGCAGTCTGTAAGAGTTATTACACATGGAGTCAGGCAATTCTGACATGGCTGGGACCTTGGCGGGAGTGCTGGCAGCAGCACATCTGTTCACTTTACAGACTTTTAGACCAAATTTAATGTGCATGTGAGGGACACTAGGATGACTGCCTAAGAAAGATGAGATTTGAAACACATGCAGTATGTTTTCTGATGCTATGATGTACTTCCTCTGGCTTCTACTTTAGTCATGTCCATGCCTATAGTATGTGTATATAGGATCTTTATCCCTGACTCACAACAGAGACAAACCAGTTAACAGTGTCTGCTGACATTCCCAGAGCTTCTGCTGGGCTACTTCCTAGTGCTGTGAGCACTGACATTGCCTGAGCCCTGCTGGCTGTCAGCTCCTGGGCTCCTCTCCTGCCCAAACTCAATTGTGATCCTCAGGGGAGGTATTTTCAGAGGATGTCACCTTGCTCATGCAACCACCAAGGAGGCATTTTTATATTGAGTCTCCTTCCCTCTGTACCCGTGGTTTGAGTATTCCACCATTTTCTTGATGTGTCAGTGGCAATTTTAGGCATGTTCATCCACAGTCTGCCTGGTTTGGTAGACGTGTCCCTTCTCCTCCTGCCCAGTCACTCCCATTCCTGCAGAGAACCCTAGTCTTCAGGGCATTGAGCATAGCTGGGCAGACTTCAGGAGACAGGAGAAACCAGCTTTTCAAACACTGTTTTCATTTTTTGGAACAAATTGCTTTATCTTTTCCTTTTCAATCCCAGGAGTTTAAAACCTTGTGGAAGGAGAACAAAGGAAAATATTCAGCCTTTTTTTGTTCTTATTGTTTTTTCACTTGGTTTGGGAGACATGGCCATGTGGTTATTCCCAGGATGAAATATATTCCCCAGTACGCTGTCAGCTGCTGATTGCGTCCGATAGTCCTGTCAGCTTCACAGCTGCTGTTAATAGCCATACCCTGCTTGCTGTGGGACTGCATCCCTACCTCCTGGGGCAGTATCTAACCACCGAGGTGCATAGCTATGCCTGATCACTCTCTCCCTCTCCCAATGGACATTTAACCAGAATGCATTTAAGTAACATGTAAATTGAAGCAGCCTCTGGTGACTCCAGTTTCAGCTCCCTCGTGGCTGCTTTGAGTTGTCATTCCCCTCCAGGCAAGGACCAAAGCTGTGTCTTTCTCAAACACTTGCTGGTCTAAACATAGGAGAAAAGACAGAAGCATGTTGCTCCAGCTGTTTTTGTGCATGGCCTAGTCCTGGAGGTATGCTTGGAGAAAATCTGACAGAATGGGCCCTGTGGATAGTGTAGGTTTTGGTCAGTTGCCTGGGACTGTGGGTCCTAAATCAAGGAGATGCCCCAGAGTGGAATGATAAAAGCCAAAGGGAGTTTTGAGGAAATGGACTCAAGTTTTCTTCCTAAATTTAAACACCAAGGTCTGTCTCTAAAATGTCCTGTGCTGGTTTGGGCTGAAGTAGAGTTAACTTTCTTCACAGTGGATAGTATGGGGCTATGTTTGGGTTTTGTGCTGAACACAGGGTTGATAATGCAGAGATGTTTTTGTTATTGCTCAGCAGAGCTCACACAAAGCCAAAGTCTTTACTGCGTTCTATACTGCCAGGCTGGCAAAGGAAGCTGGGGGTGCATGGGAGATTGGAAGGAAACACAGTTGGGACAGGTGACCCAAACTGACCAAAGGGATATTCCATACCATATGACATCATGCTCAGTATATAAGGTGGGAGGAAGAAGGAGGAAGGGGGGACATCTGGAGCGATGGCATTTGTCTTCCCAAGGAACCGTTACACGTGATGGGCCCTGCTATCCTGGAGGTGGCTGAACACCTCCTGTCTGTGGGAAGCAGTGTATTAATTCCTTGTTTTGCTTGGCTTGTGTGTGCAGCTTTTGCTTTCTCTATTAAACAGTCTTTATCTCAACCTATGAGCTTTTCTAGCTTTTACCCTTCTGATTCTCTCTCTCATCCCATTGGTGGGAGTGTGTGAGCAGCTGCATAGTTCTTGGTTGCTAGCTGGGGTTAAACCATGACATGTCCCAACAGAAATATCTATGTAAACTAGACTTTGGCCTGATTGGAATTCAGTTCCAAATTCAAAGCTGCATTTACACTGTGATATATCTCTAGCATTGGTATATACAAAGAGAGTGAGCTGCTACCAAGAACCAAACAATTGCTGCCCTTCCAATGTTCTCTTTCCTTTCTTTTCCAATATATCTTCAAATATGTTTTACAAACCAGTCAGGTGTGCAGCAGCCAAACAGGAGCAGGAGAGTTATTTGTGATGTTGTGCATAACTACCTTCTGGGCAGGCAACTCACAAAGTGTGAGCAACAGCAAACTGGATAAAAGAGCCCTGTCTTAGGAGATAAAGGCAAGTACAGAGGGTACCTTCTGTGAACTGGACACCCAGGAGGATCAGGAACAAATATATCCTGTGCTGTGGATTAAAACAGCAATGGGTGGGATGCCTGATGGTGTTTTGATTAGCTCTAATAAGAGTAAAGATGTTCTTTCTTTTCACTGGACCAAATAGTAAAATGTGAACAAGTCCTCACTGCCTATGTAGAGTTGGGGTTTTTTTGGCTGCAGAATTATTCTCTTTCTTACCCTCTGCTACAACATCTGCTTCCCCCTTATCTCACACATTTTCTGTTATGTTATAGCCCACTTGAATAAAGATAGGAAAGAATAAGTTTCTTTAGCTGTATATGTTCTGAGAGGGCAGTATGCAATGAGAAGTTCATAAAGCTAACAGAACAAGACACTTAATAATTTAAGTGTCATGTTTCTCTTAACAATTAATTAAGGTTAAGAATGTGAATAAAGTACACTGATTGAAAATTGTCCTTCTAGCTGTAGCTTTCATTCCCATTTGTTTATATTTATTTTTCCACCATAACCTTTGCCTCATTTGAGTTATTGCTTCCCACAATCAAATATGTTAGAGCAATAGTAAAGATTTCCAGAAGGACTTTTTTTCCCCTCTGGTAGTTTGGGAAAGGCTCTGCATGTAAACTGCCATATGACTTCATGCAAAGTACACACACTAAACATGATACGTTTATTTTATCATTTGTAGCTAAAGAGATGTAATTATTTAAGTGAGTGTAATTTAATGTTATGGCATCCCTCAAATTGCAGTACTGAAATTGCTTTAATCTATACTTTGGCTGGGGAAATGTACGAGAAATTGAAAAGCTTAGAGAAACCTCCAAAACCCAGAAAGGAACTGTTTCTGTGGGTTGCATAGAAGTCCTTGTGACATCTTTGCAGGATGCAGTCATACTTTTTCAAGAGCTTTACTATCTATTGAATGTTTTATGGACTCTTTATCATGTCAGCACTGAGGATGGTTTACCACTAGCAGGCTTTTGTGTCAAACTAGAAATGGGTGCTCTAGGCAAGCTGTATCATATACTGTGCCTTTTACTGCGGGTGGAAAGAGCAAGGGACTAAGCTGCCCATACCCAAGGGACACAGAATGCTGAACTATTGCTGCTTTTATTCTTAACATTTCTTAATTCGTTTGTGAATATTTTCCCATTGTTTACATGCAACTTTCAAAGCCAACAGCAACAGCAAAGCAGAAGTTGTGTGAAAGCAGCAACAACACAAGCTGCTGTCTTCTGATTCTTCAGTATTATACATTTTGCAAGAAAAACCTCTCTAGATTCACTCCTGTGCTTTCTAGCAACTACTACTCTCTGCAAAAATCACTCTGAGTTCTTTAAAGCGTGGCTTCATTAAGAATCTGTGCCTTATAAACTGGGTGTGGTATCCTGGTTTTTTAAATGACTTAAGCACATTTTGAGCTAAGTAAAGTAGCTGTCTAATACTTTTGCTAGAATGGAAATACCAAAGTCATTTCTTATTATTACAAGAATCTCTTCTATGAGAAGCCATCACAAACAGAAATTTGTCATATCTACATTTAAATAAATTTAGCTTCTTAGTAATTCCCTAATGACTGTGGGCTACCTCCTGTTCCTGTTGAAGTTGGTGGGAATGTTGCCACTGACTTCAACGAGCTTGGGATTTGGTTTCCTTTCATCAAAGCTTGTTCTAAATGTAGAGCCCTGCAGCCTTGGTTAGGTATATATCTCCATCCCGGTTTAGCGTGAAGTTAAAAGGACTTCTTGCAATAAACTAAAGCATTTGACTTCCTTTTAGAGCCACCTCCTGCTACCACCCGTTGAGACTAGGAGAGCTGCCCTGCTTTTTGGGTTTGTAAGTATGTTTCTTTTTCCACTGTGGATGACTATGTTAACTGCTCCAAAGTTATTCCTCCAAAAGCCCAGAGCCTCTGTGGGAACAGAGGTGGAGTGGTTTGTTCCTAGTCTGTTATCCTGCTTCTATAAGAGTCATGAGGGGAAAGCTGCATTTTCTCTGTAGACACCTGGCACCAATAACATCTAATGTAAATTGTGGCTTAAAACAATAAGCAGGGTCTGTGAATGTAAGTTGAAGTGCTCATCTGTGTGAATTTTACCTACAAAAACAAGCTCCTCATAGACAAATCTTCTGTCAAATTTTATAGTCTTGGAATATAAGTTATTTTTTCTTACTTTTATTCTGTTTTGATATCTGCTAGAAGAGACAATCAGACTTCTGCTCAGACAGTGAAATAGCAGTTAAAAGAACCTGAGTCCAAAATATCTCTTTCTCTCAGGACAGCTTTGCCCAATGCTACCATTTCAGTTCTTGAAGAAGGTGTTAATTATTCCATCTTCCAAATCATATTTTGTTCCAAGTTTGCATAGAGAGATAGATCCTTAAAGAAGTCTGTTTATTCAATTAATGCCAAAGAGAAAAGAGTTGCCTCAAAGATGGTGAAAAATAGTGTAAGAAATAATAGGCAACAGGAAGAAAGCAGCTATGCAAGCTGATCTTCCAAATGGGAACATCCAGACAAGGTAAACCAATCAAGCACATCATAATGAAAGCATCTGAAAAAGGACCTTCATTAAACTGCTGTCTTCTGCAGTACTTCTAGAGTGCAGTATCACATCCTCCCTGCATACTTGTTCTTGAGGACTTTTTCTACGATCAGCAGAAATCCCTTAGGTTTTGTATGAAACTCCTACCCAAACATCTCCATTACATTCCATGGGCTAGTTTGCCTGAAAATAGGTTTTAAAGGAGCAAAGCTTTAGTTAGAACAAGTTAGTTTATGTATGCAATGTGTCAGAAGTCTGACCAAAACCTATTAAAATAGAAATTATTCTCTAGTCATTGTACTCATCTGTGAATAAGACCTCCAGAGGACTCAGACTTTAAATGTCCAAACTCTGAGGATGCCGACCTCTTCCACAGGAATTCACTGATGAAACAAAAACATACTACTGAAGACAGTCATCACTGGCATGTTAACATACTCGACTTATTTCCAAAGGGGTTTGATTTGCTGTTTGTATGTGTGTCTGTAATAAGGGAATGTTTTCAATGTATGCAGGAGAGGAGTGAGTAGTGACTCTTAGCATGTGGAACACACGTCTCCATGGGAACATAGCAAACACAGTTGAACACAGTGCTACTTGCATTTCTATGCATGTGTCTGTTTCTTGGTCCATTTCTGTCACGCTAGCACCTGGATTATACATTCTGTTGCACTGTCAACATCATTCCTGGCCCACTTTTCTGCTTTTTTCATTTTATCTAGTTAGAATCTACCCTCCATGATAGATTATTTCTGTATAATCTAGGTTTGTGTTTTTATTGCTTATATTTCTGTGTATCATTTTGCTCCAAAATGCGTTTAGGATGTCTTCAGTGTTTTATTGCAGTAAATGTGAAGAGCAGACTTCAGCCATTTAGTAATTTCTCAAATGTTGTTTCTCAGTTTGAATTGTTTTTAAATTGTTTTGAAAATGTAAAATAAAGATGGGAACTCAAAGCATACTATGAGATCAGGTGATAGTTCAGGGATAATAGAATGGAAACTCACAGAGATGTTCTGGAGAATGTTCTGTGATTTAAAATAAGACAGATGACCATTTTTGTCCTTTCTTATTATTGAACCAGTGTATATTGTTCTGCAGGTGTGAGGTGACTGCTCATTGTGTTTGAAGCACAGTTTTACTTAGAAGTTACTTAGCACTGTCACTTGTGGCAAGCACACTTATGAGTTATGGAGCAGAGTTCTCCACTCCTTTGAGCATTCTTAAACTATTGTTTATGGTGCTCAGAGCAGAGCACAGTGCAGCCCTCTAGGTGGTTTAGCCAGAGGCCAGACTGTGATCACTTCATTCCTG
>NW_008674176.1:91202-115386 GCF_000695815.1 Acanthisitta chloris
TATTATTGAAGAGGGCAAGATTGTGAGTCATTTATTTGTGTGAATAATTTGCTGCATTTTTTGTTCTGATTTGGCTTTTCTCCTACATATGATCCATGTGCAAGAAATGATAGCTTTAGTTTTTGCTCTAAAAAGCTGAACCAGCAGGGATAATGAGGTGTGGAGAGGGGTTTCCAAACACTTGTGAGTTTACCTAGAAATTACTGAGCTACAGACATCTTCCCAGAATGTTATTTCTATCTCAGAGTGCAGGAAAGACTGTGAAAAGCATGACTGACAAAAATGAACTCCAGTTACTAAAGTAAGCAGCTGAGCCACCAAGTACCCAGAGAAGATGAGCTTGCTGAGTCAGAAGATGTCACTTTAATGAAGTAATTTTAAAAACAGAACTGCATTTTAAGATAGATTAGATTAATATCTTCAAAACTACCATGGCTGTATTGAGGTTAGCTACCCATCCAAATGCTAAATTATATGAGCATAGAGCACTATAATGCACCATATATGTCTATCTCTAGCACTGTACATGCCACAGCTATGAATATATGTACCATCGTGGAACTGAAACAATAGAGGAGCTGATTCTGAGCTGTATATAGCGTTTTAGCTCCACTGAATATAAAGTCTGATGATGATTTTCCTCCAGGGAACATCTTGGCCTTCCTGAAGTTAGACTTCAGTTATTGCATGCACCAGTCCCAGGAGGGTCCAGCCACACTCTTGTGGTGTGCAGCTAGATTCTGGAAGATTCAGCTAAGGGATGACTGTGATGTGTCTAGACCATGAAGGGATTTCTTTGCTCAAGCACTCCTGGCAGCTTAGCATGTCACTGAGTGAGGCCATTCAGGGGCAGGCAGATATGAAGAATGGCAGTCTTATAGTCCTCATGGGCTTTTCAGCAAATAGGCATTAGCACAGAGGCCGTGACTTTGCACTTCAGCATTGCATTTTTTAATCCAGTCTCTAATCCATTTATTTTATGAAGTGAAACATTACGAAGGGATTTGTGTTTCATGAACATGTGTGAGCTGGCTGAAAAGATTTGTGAATTCTTCATACCTTTCCCTATAGGTAACTTTTGGGTCCATCTTCACAACACAGTTGATTATGCTGCATTTCACACACCTCTTTATAACTTGCATTTCACGTTACTTTCTGACATAAGTGATACCAAATGAGAATCAGGTTTTTTAGAAGGAAATTGCAATAGAAATCTCAAAATATGAGGATAACAACAGGGAAAAAACACTCTTAAATATGTGCCAAACATTAACTCACAGAAGCTGACCAAGTTCTCATAAATGACTGTTGACCCTGGCAGCATGGTGGTGATTTTTCTCACTGCTAGCATTACTGAAAAGTCCATAAAGTTGCAATAACAATTAAATAAATACAGAGGCAGTGGTGCCAACCAGGTTAGGTAGTGGTAGTTATTATGACCATGCTTGTTGTGTTACATTGGTTTAGCCAAGAAAAACCTTATCTGATTAAAAGAATAGTTCCCAAAATGCAGTCCTTTTAGAGAAATTATTTTTTTTCAACATGGATTTCCAAAATAAATATAATGCAATATTTTTAATTTACTTATGCAAATCCAACAGGACACTCCAGCCAAGCAATAACACAAATCAAGATAACCTTCGTATGTTACCCCTCAGCTATGAAGCTGCTGTGAGTTCCACTTCTGGTTTAACTTTATCTACATATGCAAGTACAACGTGGCTTAACTCTCTCTCTTTGAGATGTCTTTTTCTTTACAATAAAGCTGGAAAGAATGTTTTTCACCAAATGGAGTACATTCCATGAGTGATGGTTTTCTGTTTGAAAAGGATCACTACCTCCCATTGAACAGGCCCCAGAATTTATGTACTTTCTTTGGCCAACATTTGAATCTGGCTTTGAAGCCAGATATGAGAAACAAAGCATGCAGGAAGATTTTCTTTCTTTTCATGTTTTCTTAGCCTATGCACATACTGCATAGAGGAAAATACATGCAATTTGTTCATTTGACAGCTTTGATCCCTTTAGATGCCTTTCCTGACCTCTCTTCACTATCTGTACTCCCTTCATGCACCTTCTAAGCAGCTTAGGATGTGTGCCACGTGGTAAAAGAAAGAAATAGATTTTACATTATAAAGAGAAATGGTTCGCATTCTTTTTTTCATCTAAATCATGTGAAAACCTGAGAGCCAAAACCACTTATTTCCCCATCTGCTTTCAGCCTCCCCCAGCCACTCTGAAAATACTAAACTATTCTTATTGTGACATTAAACTTTGACACAGACATCTTGAATTTTCAGACTACCTTTGGTGCAGGAAAAAAATGTAGATTATTTTTCTTAATTTCTTCTCCAATCGAAGTTCAATTCCAAATGCAAGTTAAAGATCTTTGGAGAAACTTTATCCTCTGTCTCAACAATCTTTCCTCTTGGTAGTTTCAATTCACTGTAGCAGAATTTTCCTTAATTTCAGTCATTATGATACTCTCTGTACTTTTGCAAGAATTCTTGGAGGTCCCTCAACCCCTTCAAAAGAAAGAAAGGACAAAATGAAAGTAGCCTTTAAGATTTAAAAATACTAAAGTTACAGTAGAAAACGCAAATTAAAATTTCAATGTCAGCCAGTGTCTCAGGTCCATTTCTGGAGTTATATTTGTTATATAAGACATCTAGAAATACAATGCATAGTCAGTGAAGTGTGTAGTTTCAATGTTATATTTATCCCACTTACACAAACCTGGTTTATGTATTTCTTCAGTGTTTTCTTGTATGAAAAGTATTTTTTCTCCTAGGACACTGTAGCTGACAATGGGTCAAAATTGTCATGAATGGTTGTAGCAGTAGAGATGGTCTCAGCATTCTACAAAGCCAACCCAGCAGAAGAACTTCAAAACTGGTATTTAATGTTTTTCCAGATTAGACTGCCCCAGGGGGCAATTTTATGGTCTGCTCTTCCTCAAGGACACCTCATCTATTGAAACTGCTCCATGGGTTGCTGAGCAGGGGGGAAAAGTGCAGCTTTGGGACCTAAAAAGGTGATTGTGTTAAAAGTCAAAGTGCAGAAGGAAGTAAAATATACTAGGTTATTAGAGCTAGAGCTGAGATAGTTCTGGTTCACATCAGAGAAACCCCCCTGGGAAGGAACTATGCCCAGCAAACCTTCAGGCTGGTCCAAGAAAACTTCATTTATGCAGAGTTCAATGCCTTCAAATTCTTTCCCATGCAAGCAGTGGATCAAAGCCTTTGCTGCTTTACTGCACAACACAGTGGCCAAGCTCATGACACAGGCCAAATTAAAGCAGTTTTGGGTGGGATCTCATGGAAGGTCACACTACTTGCCTAGTTAGAAAAGCCTTGGCTTCTTCAGCATTACTGTGGAAAGAAATTCTATGAGAAGTCTGCAATTCACTTAAACACATGTATGCCTGGCTCACATTTAGGCATTAGATCCTGGTGGCTGCTTCATCATGTTGTTCCCTATGACAGAATACAGCTTGTCTACTCGTGCCAACTTTTTTGTGCTTCAGGCTATACTCCCTCACATCAGTTACGTGATGCAGAGATGAAGGAGAACAAGCAGTAGTAATGATGCTTTTATCCAGCTTCTCTATGAGGGTTCATCTTGGCTTTTCCTCTTTTCCCAGGTCAGTACCTGGACTCTTCATGTGCTGTGGTGAGAGACAGTCAGTTGTTCAGAAGTACACTTGTCCTTCATTACTGGATACCCTCACCGGATGAGACCATGGGCTTTCCTTAGCTGGTCTGCCTTACAGTCAATAACCTTTCTTTGGTAAATAGCTGGAGCGTGACTTTAAAGTCAAAGGAAATTGCAAGCTTCTACTCCAGGTTTGCATTTACAGTAGTGAAAGGAAATTAAAGCACTGGCAGCTTTTCTGAGCAGACCGAGGAGATGGGCTCTTGAGAAGGATCAGAGATGGGAGTAAAGAGATGACAACTTTAAAGAAAGGAAAAGAATTTTACTTGGAATTTCCACTGTCTAAAAATGAACAGAAAAGGTTTTTTTTAAACAGCATCCTCTTTTGATAGGAAAACATTAAGATTTACTAACTAATAATCCTACAAGGCAGTGATCAATGAAATAATATAATAAAAAGAATGTAAAATTTTATTATTCTTCAGTTGGACACAGTTTTTCCAGTCAGAGCTATAGGGAGATAAGCTGTCAAGTAAAATGATTTATCTTCAACACCTGTTTCATTTGAGGGATTCCTTTGCTTAAAGTGAGTCTCCAGAATGTTTGTAGCCTCTCTAGTATCAAGGGAGAAAGGAAGGTTATTGTAACCTCCAAATTTAACCAGATGCATGAGTGAGGTTGCAGCAACAACCTCCAAAAACGTGGACCTCAGTGTCAGAGGTGTACTTTTGTTAGCTGGTGAAGTGCTGGGGAAAATGTAAATCTGCCTTGCTGTATAAGCTTGCATTTCCCTCTCTTTCTGTTTATTGCATTCATAATGTTTTATGTCACCACTTTAGCTGAAAATATTACTGAAAAGGCTTTTCTCAGTTTCATCTGCAGTAGATTTATGTATAATATCACAGCTGACCACCAGTGATACCTTAGATTTTGAAGACAAATATTTCAAGTGAAGTCTTCAGAACATGCTTGTTGTTTTCATCTACAGGACATTTTCCATACTACAAAGACCATGCAGAACATTAAGTAGGGCTATTGCAACAATGCCTCAGAGTCAAGAAATTAGTTCTATTTCTCTCACAGTTTTAACATCTATCCCTGATCACTGTGAAATCTAGTGTAAACTCAAAGAGGCATGAGATGGGGTCTGCAAACATTCAAAGAAAAGACTTAGTAACAAGGTGTACTTACATCAAATCACCTCTTGATTTCCTCTCAGGCTAAGGTGGCTAAGATGAGTGTAATTAAAGTCACACTGACTACCCTGAAGACATTCGAGGTCACTCACTACTAATGCGCTTTGGTCCTGCAGCTTCATTGGGAAAAGAAATAGCAAATAGTATTCCAGAAACACTGGGTCTTGCTATGGACTGTGTTGTGAGTGTAAACCTTGTGTCTGTGTAAACTGAGTAGGAAACAAGCTGTTGTCTGTTTGCATCCACGGGTCATGAGCATCTCAGAGGGCTAGTATAATGCACACTGCTTACAGTTGCTACCTGTTCCCCCATCTGTTTAAATGTTTGAGTATTGGGAGAAATCTGAACAAAGGAAGACACTAGTTACAACCACAAAATAACCTAAGTCTGGCAAAAAAATGGAGGATGACTGAAAACAAATTATGTACATGACTGCTCTTCAGGAAGTGGAAAGTTGGAAGGAGGAGGGCTTGCAGTATAGAGTGAGCAAGACAAACAGGACTTGAAAAGGACTAGTGGCAACCCAGGGTGCAGGAAGGAGGATTAAGGCTGAAGGGTGTGTGAGAGAAAACTTGGAGGATATCAGGGTTCGATAGTTAAGGAAGAGGGGATTTATGAGGGCTGATAACTGTCAGCCCTACATTCTTCCCTTCCTAGGGGCACTCCTTGCTATGGGAGGTTTTAATCTCTTTCACTCTATGTTTAATTGATGCGTGCAAAGTGTGAAAGGTCCATGCTCCACGCTCCACTTTTTAGTGAGGCACAAATCTGTATTCTTGTCCCCTTTACATGAGAAAGGCAAGGGAAGGGAAGGGAAGGGACTGATAACTGTCAGCCCTACATTCTTCCCTTCCTAGGGGCACTCCTTGCTATGGGAGGTTTTAATCTCTTTCACTCTATGTTTAATTGATGCGTGCAAAGTGTGAAAGGTCCATGCTCCACGCTCCACTTTTTAGTGAGGCACAAATCTGTATTCTTGTCCCCTTTACATGAGAAAGGCAAGGGAAGGGAAGGGAAGGGAAGGGAAGGGAAGGGAACCCTTCTATTCCTGTTGCTATTTAGAATGCCCTGTGTACTCCATCTCATATGAATTCTGGCACCCTGCTCAACAAATCTCTATTTGTTTCTGCCATCTCAAGTAGCCTCTTAGACCTGAAGAGGGTTTTAGTCATTCTTTCTATGCCTGCATCTGGCTCTGAAGCTAGAACTGAGGCTACAGAGAGAAGGGTGCTGCAGGGAAAAACTATTCATGATCTTCAACCACTCACCAGTGCTGGGTTATAGCATATTCCTTCTATTTAAGGAATTGAGGAAAAGCATCCTCAGTGCATGTTAGATACTCTAAAGTATTGGTGCTAGTGCCAAGGAATTCAAACACCCACTAGGATGAATACTTTCTTTCATGTCTGTGTAAGCTGTCTTTTTATTGAAAGGGTGATTCTTCTGTATGTTCTAAATTAAGTATATTTGGGCAGGTTTCTTTGATATCCAACATGCTTACAGAGGTTCAGAATAGGGTTAATGTTCAAAATGTGGCAGCATTTAAGCCACAGTAATGCAAATACTACTCTTCAGGAAAACATTCCCAAAACTAAATGAAACCAAACCAAGCAAAAGCAAGGAAAGTCAGGAAAGCACATTCAGTTCTTGAAGTTTCTTTTGTATTGATCCAGGCTACTAAACTCTGGCTCTGCAGAGAATCCAAGTCTTTACCCTAACTAGTGTTACCTTTTGGGGAAACACCACTGAACTGGTGGTAAGTTCTGATAATGACACAAGTCCAATACTTCACATCTGGGATGTTGAACCCTTTCCCAGGCAAACTGGAGGAAGAGAGGTAGAAAATCTTTCTAGTATTTTAATCAGCTCATTCTACCACTGTAAAATGCACCTAGTCCTTTGCGCTGGTCCTATCTAACCCTGAGATTTTTCCCCCCTTCAATAGGAGTGTCACAGACTGGCCACTGTTGTGTGCCTGTTGTGTACCTAAAGGATATCTGCATGAAAAAAGTTTCAGCCAAAGCACCTTTTGCAAAGCAGAGTCAAAGTTGCACCAATTCGCCTCCAGACAGTCTGTCTCCCCAGTGCTGTGCTAAGCTGTATTTGGTTTCTTTCTCTGCCACAGACTTTAGGCAGGTATCCTATAGTTAGATATGGCTAGGCCACTGCTCTGACCTACAGATGACAGACTCTTAATGTGCTAGACATGTAATGTGTTCAAGTATTTTACAGACCTTGCTAGTTATTTCCTTTCATGGCTAATAACTTTTCTGCTTCCTCATAAGGAAAAACAGACAGCAATTCCACAAAGGATTTGAGATGATCACCGATAAGAAGAGCAGAATAGGTAGACTATTCATAACTGATTCACTTCAGAGGAAAGAAATAGAATTTTTCATCACAACAGAAAGAGAGATAGGGTTCAATTTAAAAAAAAGCGCAGTTACAAAGAAAATGGTTTTGCTCTTGAAAGATGGAGCAAAACATTTAACTAAAAATAGTTACAAACTTTTATGCAAAATCAAGGAAAGGTAGATAAAATTTCAAATGTATACAATCTCAAAATCAAATGTATGAGTGAAGGGTGGGAGCGAAGAACACATCAGAGGTGGTAATATTTGAAATTGTCAAAAGTAAGGTAACAGAACAAGCATGTTCTTTTTCCCTCTCTGCACCACACAACAGGAAATACAATTATGTCCCATTTTTCTTAAGCTGCAGATATATACACATCTATACACACGCATGTACACTTCAGTTCTGATGTGAAACATCCTATCCTGTTCATTCACAAGTTCTCATCACTGATCAGTCTTGAAATTTTAGATAAATTCACATTTACATTTATTTCCAAGAAAGCAGCTGGCTTGCCCTAACTTTTAAGAACAGAACTTAATGTAAAGTCAGCATAATTGACAGATCAGCTCTTCCTCCCCGCCGAGGTCAATAGGAATATATCCAGTGCCAGTGTTAGATGTGGTGTGCCTTCTATAGTGCATTGAACCAAAAGCTGCAAGTGAAGATGTAATCAAGTCTGCTGCTATAGCTGTCCCTGAGTGTATGCCCATCTTCTCTTCCTCTCTTTCCCCAGAGGTTATTACTCCCTAAAGTCACCTGCACAACTGAGTATCTAGTCTTTCTTTGTAAAAAAATAAATTGATTCACTTGGAGACTTTTGATCCATTAATTTTTTTTTCCCTAGTCATTTTTTGCCTCCTCCAAGCACAGTGAGAGAGCAAAGAAGCAAAGAACAGTAGTGTAAGTACTGAGGGAAGTGGACAAAGATGAACAGAAAGAGGTAGTCTGTGACTGAGCTCAGCTGTGACCAGAACTGTCTGTCTCACTGCAACCTGAAAATGATCCCTTGCATTCCTTTCCTGACCAAAAAAATGTCCATATCAAACGTAATAAAATAAAGCCAAGAAGAACCTCAATCTGAGCTAGAGATTTAAACTAGTAGAAAACTGGAAAATCTCCCACATCATACTTCTTATTCCTAAATGGTAAAGGGATGTATAGTCATCCTAAAAGATTTGTTATATACAGGTTTGTCAAAACCAGAGCCACTGCTACCCCCAAAGCCAGAGCTAATTATGCATAACTAAAAGTGAATTCTGAAACCACTTTTAAGAAGCTGTCCCCTTTATGCACAGACTCAGTGTGGCCAATCTCATTTAGGGATGGAAAACAAGAGCCAGGCTGGCCGGGGTGGTTCACTCCACCTCAATTTCTTCTTCCCTCAACAAGAGGGAGAAGCAGCAAATGAATTTTGTGGCATTTTTAGGCAATGGTTACTTGTCCCTCTAGGCAAATTCCACTGCAAGGAGTTTTAAACAGAACAGGTACTCCAACAAGCAAAGAACCAGTGAGGAGAACAACAATGGGTATGTGTCTCTTTCAGGTAACTCACTAAATCATAGCAACTGTCTCTTCCAGCACATTTCAGGGAATAATGCTCTTCAACACAGGCTTTGTAGATGGGTAGTTTTCCTTTAAAAACTTTATTTCACTGTCAAATGGAAAGAAGAGTATTTTATGAAAGATATCCCTCATTTATGTTCTTTTTCATGTAGGATTCCGGATGATAGAAGCTGCTTTCCTGTCTCCTGAAGGATGGAGCTAAAACAATTTGAATTTACAAACTGGCACAAACACTGTCCAAAAGTAAGAAAAATGGGAGAATAGAGTCCAGCAATAATATTTTCTTGCACTATTCACAAATTCTTCATGCTGTCCAAACTCTACCAGCTGTAGGACTTGATGGGAGCCCTACTAATGACTCTCATTAGTTCAGGATTTCATTCACAGCCTGCACAACTGGAGATGTCGAGTAAAAAGGAGGTGAAAGAGAACCATGTAGTCACAATAGAAGTTGAACATCAGACACAACTGTTATTTCCAGACACACTTTAACAAAAATAGCATTAGGTGGCTAATTTCTAGCAACCCTACTTGAAAAAGGCAAGTTGGGGATTGGGTTTGGAAGAAGGAAAGAATTACCTTTCAAAAGAATTCAGAAAAAGCACTTGAAGAAGTGACTTCATGGAGGAGTGTACAAAGTTATTTGCAAATGAATGGCACTAGCAGTGATCAAGGTTATAACTGCAGGCTGCTTCTGTGTCTGTGTGAATTCAGGATGAATATTCTCTCTGAGAAACACTTGTTTTACAATATTTTTTTCAACCAAGGGATATTTTCAAACAGCATCAGTTCTCACCTCCTAGTCATATTTCTGTTCCACTTGTAATTTAAATAGGGCAGAGATAGTTCTCTGTCAGGACCACGCATTCCTTCAGAGATTCAACCTCCACATCTGTTGTCCTGCATAAATCTAGCTGCTAAATTATTGGCTGAAGTTCAACAGAGTCAATACATTTCCCCAATTAACCCATCAGTTAGCAATTCCCAATTGGTGACCTTAATGTGCCTTGTGGATAAAAAGCTCCAAAACTTTTTCTGATCTGAGAAAAACGGGGAGAGCAGGAGTGTGTGTGTACCCACATGAAACAATATTAATAATCTTCCAGCTGTGAGTAACCATACATTTGCAGACCACCATGAACATGAGACTTCTACAATTATACACGGTTATTTCATATAACTAGTGCAAGTTTCTGTATGCTAATGCACCAGCCAATTAGTTGACATCCACAATTAATCCTCCTTTCTCTCTCACCTAGTTAGCATTGAATGAGGTCGGTGCGTACTTGAATTCTCATGTGATTCTTGATTGCATTGTAGAATATGATCAAAAGGCTCTGTTTGAATGTGAATGATTGTGTTGCTCACTGTACTTGATGGCAATTTACTTAAATATGATACTCTGCAGGAGAACTTGTTCAAAGTAAAGTCACAACAAGCAGTTTATCGTTTCCATGCACAGTATTTAGGATTATTGCATCTTGAAAGCCTTAAAAAAAAACCTAGCAGAAGACAATGCCAAGAGGAAAAATTAAAGCACTGTTATGACCATACTCTTCATTATCAATGTGTGGGAAAAATGTGTAAGCCATAACTTAATAATGTGAATACCTTTAGCCTAATAATGAGTAGCCTTCTACTCCAAGAAAGCACAGAGGTAATGTCATTGATAGCATAAAGTCTTACAAATTCTTCCAGCCTGGATACATTCAATGCACCAATCTCATCTGACCTCAGCAACTGAATCCTCTCAGACCTGGTGACTTGCATGAAGACTTGCAGTCTGCAGACACATGCCTAGGAATTATCGTCAAGCACCTGGCAAATTTACACTATTCTGGTAAAAATGTTTCACGCATCTTGATTGTCACAGATAAGTGGCTGAAGCATAATGACAAATATAGTGCACAAGACAAATGCAGTAAAATACTGGAGTTTTCATTAGTAAATGTCATCTCTCTCCTAATTCTCCCACACTTCTCACTTCTGTTTATAGAATCGTCCTTCGCTACAAATAAGGCCAGGGATGGCATATTAGAGTTATAATATTCCACTGGTCTAGACTATTCACAGCATAATTTTTGCCCCTAACTTAAATAAGGCCTAAATAAATGCATATGTCTATATGTATTTAGTCCTAAATAAATATGGGCCTAAATAAATACATATGTTGTTCAACAGCTTTTGTTGATATTAATAAGGGAGACAATGAGTCTCAGTGCACAGTGACATTTCCTTTCCTGTATCTGTATTTCTTAAAAGAAGCTTTCTATCTAATTGAGACTACTCTCAACTAGCCGCATGGACATGGAAAGATGGTTGCAGTTCAGTCCCAAAACCATCTCTCCATATTTAGATGAACCTACCCAGTTCATCTGAACCAACCAGTGAACTGGTAGGTTTTTTTCTTTAAAAAAAAGGAATATGAACAGCACTCTTATTATCAGATCCAGACAAGCTGTTTTTCTGAAACAGCTGTCTCAAGTACTCCGTGGTGGCTCCAAAATTGTTTGCAGTCCCCCAATTGACTAGCAAAGAAAGAGGATAGATAAAGCTCCACTTTGTTGCTGCCTCTGTACTCTCCTTGCTGGTAGAGAAGAAAAGCTGGTGTATGTAGCAGGACAGGACTATGCTGTACCTAGTTCTAAATATAAGTTAGATTGAGCAAGGTAGTGTTTCTTCAGCAGAATAAGAAAAGCACAAACCATTTAATCTTTTCCTTGTGACACAGCTCTTGAGGCAGAGCAATGCTATGACTGCTCTTACTCAATAGTTTTCCCTGAGGTTTGAATTAACAAAAAGAAAAAGTCTTTCATAAGGGAAATTAGATGAATAAATAAGAATTAAAGATGAAACTGTCATTTGTTAACATTTTGGTCAGTTAAATAGTAAGAACATGAGTAAAGACTTTTTGGGTCAAAGCAGTGGTCTATCCAGCCCTCTTTTGATGTCAGAGACAACGGAACTGTGAGTCTGGCACACATATGCCCTGCACATCTTCAACATCCACAGCTATTGCTAGAGATCTTAGAGGTTTCTGTTTACTGACAGATTGTCCATGAATTTGTCTAATTCTTTTGTACCTACTAATACTGTCTGCTTCTACAGCTTCCTGCATCAGCAGACTCCAGAAGGCAAGTTAGGCTGTAGTAACAAAAATCCTTTGTGAAACTGAAAATTTCTCAAGTGAGAAGTGACCTTGAGTTTCTCCCCTTCTTTTTAACTGTAATCATCTGCCCTGTTAGGAATATAAGGATGCACCTAAGGATACCATCTGTTCAGGTACTTCCTGTTGACTGATAGTGGTGTTCAGCTAGTGAGAAAACACAGGTAGCCATGGGCAGCCAGGCAACCAAGATTTGTCTCCCACTGTCATGCATTACGGTTTCATCATGCGTCACTCTATCAGTTCTGTAGACCCTGATCTTACGGTTTACAGCTCTGTGCTTTGGTTATTGCTATTAATTCTCTATATACTGGTGTATGTAGGTGTTCTGAGTATTTTCAACATCCACTTTCAAACTTTTGTGCTTGGTCCAGAAGATTCTGTTGCATTTATTGATGGGACAGTGTTTCAGACAGTTAAAGGCTTGTGGAGCACACAAAGTATGCTGAAACTAGTACAGGAGAGAAGGCTAAAAGCAAACCCAACCATGTGATTGCTGAACTCTTGCAAACAACAAAGCAAACCTTAGGAGTAGCTCACCATTTGCCTAGCAGAATATGACTGAAGAGAATGTCCTGACCAAAACCTGTTTTGGGCAGGCTAAAGGAGAAAATGTAGCCAACAATCTACAGAGATAAAGTTAACAGGGGCTGTGGAGAGGCTCCATGCAACCAATCATCCTACTAAATTACTCTAAGTATAAAAAGGTATCACCCTTAGCACATTCATATGCCACTTAGACCATTGCATCCAAGTGCTACAGAAAATGCTTAATACTCCACCCAACAACATCTTCTCCCTCTCTGGCAACACCAGCTGTGTACCTATACCCTATGAGGCAAATTAAAGTTGGAGCATCAGATCAGAGTTTCAGCTTTAACTCTCAATTTCCTGGCTTTTTGTGGGTTTTAGGCAGACCCTTAATGTTACTTTAATGTAGGGGGTTTCTTGTGGTTTAATATTTCTAAAGGCAGTAAATTATTTCCAGCATATGTAAAAAAGACAAATTTCTCCTGTGGTTAGTGACCACAAAGCAAAACAAGAAACAGAAATACTCAAGAGTAGGGTTCTTGAGAAAAGGTTATAGAGCTTTAAACCTCCCTTTTGATGTTATGTGCAAAAAAAGAAAGTTTGGTACGAGGCTGATGATGAATACCTTTACAAAGCATAGTAGCAAATAAACACAACTTGTGTCCACCATTGCTGCAGATGGGTATAAAAAGCTTTTAGTCTGCTGTTAGACACTTTGAAACAATGTCCTCACTCCCTTACTTTCATCCCATAAAAATGAACTGCTGAATAATAAATGTATCCCAACTTGTGAGATGAGTTCCCAAACTGGCAAGCAATGAAGAAAATGCTGCATCATAAAACGATTCCCTCTAGTGAATGATTATTCTCACTTAGCCTTTCCTACTGAGGGGAAAGGGAGCTAGGCTGATGCCTGAAATTGCAGTAGAATTATTACTGCAGTTGAGTGGAGAGAAACTGTAAAGATCTGACTGATATTATCAGATAAAATCCATAAAGCTTAGGAAGCCACAGTCTGTGTGGCTGGATAATAGCTTCTTTGTCTCAGGCCAGTCTCCTCCAGTAACTGTTTTGACTGCAAGGCTTGAAAGCACCAGTTACAGCTCCTGTGGGACAGATGACCACACAGCCATTAGGACTACTGGACCTGTGAAGTCCCTTCTACAGCAGTGATGTGCCCCCTGATGCTTACTGGGCACTCCACACAAAGCCAGCGGGTCAGTTGTCTGCATGTCCTCAAGGCTTGGCTAGCTGACTTGGGGCAGGTGGCCTTGGCAAACCTCCTGCCCATGTCTCTAAGCCAGCCTTGCACAATGAAAAGAAACTATCACTGGTTCACTATAGCCCCAGGGAAGAGCTTATTTTGCTGGGAATAGCAAAGTGTTTCCTTACTTGTGAACATTTGGGTAAAAGATTAAGTGTTGAGAAAACAAAACCTTTTTCCAGGAGGCAAGATCTTTTGACAGTACTGACAGACAGATATATTGAGGATTGTTCATGCTAACTTTGTTCTCAGCAGCATTTAAAAACTCTTGTTGTATCACTGACGGGATGCCTCCATGAGTGCTGAGAGAGCTGGTGGACACCATAGAAAGCTATAATGCCCCAGTCTGCTCGGTGGGTTTAGGGGAAGGTGATTTTGAATAACTGTGGGCAGCGTGCAGGAGAAATAACACAGTTCTCAGGAGGTTTAACAATAAATATTTTTTACCTATAAACTTTGAGGCATCCAGGTGGAATAAAACACTTGGCAAAAGCTAACTCAGTAAACTCCACAGCATCCAAACACAGTGCAAATTTTAATTTAGCATATCTAAAAGAACAAGGCCCTAAGCCAAGTGTTGGACACAGCACTCAGCAAGCCATTAAAATGATGCTTCTCAGTGGGGCTTACAATTTATATATATTGAGGAGTATAAGATAAGAGAAGGACAGAAAAAGAAAAAGACAGATGAGAAAGAGAGAGATAGTCACCACCCATAGATCCAACATGGTCTCAGAAGATTTGAATCCAGGGTAGCAGAGCACCCCATGTGGCACACATCTCGCTATCCTTTTATTAATTCTCTTCACCTGGTGCCCTCCCCAGTGTGAGGTCACACTTGCGCCTCTGCTTTAGGCAGTGCTAGGGTGCTCTTGGCATTCATGTCAGGGCTTACAGCAAGGCCATGTGATCACTGCCACCATTCCAGGGTTTACATCAGAGCCATGTGGTCTCCCATGCCATTACAGTGCAGGCCAGTGGCTGAAGGTTTCAATGCACATATGCTAAACAGGGCAGTACGAGAAGGCTTGAAGGGGTGGCAGGGGAAGCAGCCACTACCCCACCTATGCAGAACTTGCCTTGTTCCCCCACTGCTTTCCCACCTGGTTGTTTTGAGCCAGGCAGCCTTTCCTCCAGTCTCTGACACAAGGCTGCTCACAATCATCTTTGAAAGGCCATGGAGATCAGGAGAGTTCCCTGAAGACCAGAGAAAAGCAAATGTCACCCTGGTCTTCAAAAAGGGCAAGAAGGAGGATCAGGGGAACTACTGGCTAGTCAGCCTCACCTTAATGCCTGGAAATGTGATAGAGCATCTCATTCTGGAGGCCATCTCTGCCCACATGGATGACAAGAAGGTGTCAGGAGTAGTCAGCATGGACTCACTAGAGGTAAGTCATGCTTGTCCAACCTGATTGCCTTGACTTCAACATATTGTCTGCCTTGACTTCAACAAGGTTTTTGACGCTGCCTCTCACAACACCCTCACAGGAAGTCTGGACTGGATGAGTGGACAGTGAGGTGGCTTGAGAAATGGATGAATGGCAGATGCCAGAGTGTCGTAATCAGTGGCACAGGTCTAGTTGGAGGCCTGTCACTAGTGGTGGCCCTCAAGGCTCAACACTGGGCCCAGCATTCCTGAACATATTAATTAATGACTTGGATGAAGGGTAGTGTGCCTCCTCAGCAAGTTCACTGACAACACAAAGTGCAGGATTGGAAATTAATTTGCCTGTCTTTCTCATAAAATTTTCAAAGTAGTTACTGGAAAAGTACAGGAGGAAATGCTTTTAGTTCAATGACATTTTCAGGAGCAATTTTGTAGGCTAGTCACTCCAGAAATGTTGCCATAAATTAAAGGAGAGGTAAGAATGAAGGAAGAGATTGTTTGCACTGTCCTCCCATGCATTCAGTTGGTGCTGAATGAAATAAAGGTGTGCTGTGTATTAGAAGTTAAGAAAGCTGCACATTGCCTTGAGACTGTGATTCTTCTCTTCACAATACAGCTATGTTTGGCCCTAGCAATGGCAATGAGAAGAAAAGATTTAAAACAAAAAATGTGGCTGAAGTCTCAATAAACATCGGCCTGTATCTCTCAGATACAGCTTTTAAGAGTCATGTTCTTCTAATACAGCTATGAAATCTATAGTCTGCATTGGAGAAAGTAAGCATTCTATTTGATGAGGCTGCAAATTGTCCAGGCTAGAAAGTCTCTTAAATGTTGCTTCATTGAATTATTGAAAATTTCCCAAGAGAAACTGCAAAATTGATTAAAAATTAACAGTTAATTTAAAATTCATTTCATGGACAATTAGCTTCAATGTTGCTAACTGACCAGTCATATTTTTCTTCTGCTGGAAAAAAAAGTTAAAAAGGTCACAGTCTCCCTTTCTACATCATGGTTTGCAAAAATTATTCACTTCATGCAATGACTGGAAGTCATATTATTACTGCCAGCATGTGGTGCAAAATTGACTCTACGAATCACATTTTGGTTTGTGAATCCCTTTTCCTCTGTGACATCTGAATTCCATACTACCTTGTCAAAAACCTACCATTGCTTTCAAATCTTAATACTTCTCTTTTCTAAACAAGAATTACTACTGGCAGTTCTGGGATCCCAATTCACAGTGAGTAACTCCGTACTCCAGTAATGACTACATTGGCTTTGGTGGGACTGTTTATAGAGTGAAATGCTGCTCAATGTGAGTAAAAGGGTCAGTGCTTGACCCAGTAAGTGTAGCATTCAGCTTGATTGTTCCCATAAAAATCTAGGCATGAAAGTTCACACTTTCTTGGGAGCATTAGGTTATATTTCATTTACAAACAATACAGATAAAGGTAACCTTAACGGAGTCTTAAAAGACTGAAATAGCTTTCATTTTGTCTTGAGAGAAAATAAGCGATTAAATATTGAAGATTTTAAGACAACATGTTAACTATTGCTAATGTAATATCGATCTAGAGGTATCTAGTTTACCCAGTCTCTATAATGATGGGGAATTAAAAGCAAATATTCAGAATGGCCGTCACACTCTTCTCCATGGTCTATGAACATCTATTAAGACTTCCTGGTTTAAATTGCCTTCATATATTACACCAGTGGGAATATAATCAATAGTGTAAGTGTATATGTATTCCAAAGAGATGTAATCATATGCAGTTAAATGATATGGTATATATGATGCTAGATAATGAATTAAAGAATTAAATACATTGTACTTAGGTAACATCTTTCATTTGATGTACTCAGAATATTTAGAGGGTAATGAAGTAAGCCTCCCACAATCCTGTAAAGTGGGCGAGTATTACTAATCTCTAAGAACTTTCTTATATTCTGCAGGAAGTACAGGACACAACTTAAAAAATCCTTGGGCTGCCTCATTTTCCTGGATGACATTAACTGTTTTCTGTGCCATTATAGGGCATTAAATATATGCAAACTTATATATATGGTATGTACTGGCATTCATCTGAAATGTCTGCATTACTCAGCAATGCACATGAAAAGGTCAAAAATTAATGCAAATGAATCCTTTAAGCTACATTCTGCCATCAAACAAATGTGGAGTGGAGGAAAGGAAGGGATTAACAGTGCATAGGGAAAAAAATTTTAAAAGGAGTTAAATTTTTAGACCTAAGAGACTAACAAAGCCCCTATAAAGCCAAAATCTTCTAGCTGCCCTGCCTCCAGCTGTATAAGTATCCACGGAATAGAAAGCTGATAACCAATTAGTAACCAGGCAGTAGCCAAAGTCCTTTCCAGATAGGTATCACTGTTCAAACACCTGCTATTCAGGACCCATGAATACTAGAGACAGGTGGTGTATTTGGACAAAAAAATTGAAAACTATATTTTTTACCCTCAATTGACCTAAATCGAGCTCTGCGGCAGAATTTTTTTTAGAACTTTACTTCATGGACTGTTCTGCATTCAGATGGAAGAAAAAGGGAAGGCAGAAGAAAAAGATACTTGTTTCACATATAAAAGCAGGAATAAATCCTAGAGAAAACAGACTGGTGGCCAAAGACTTGGTGAGACCAACAAAGGAAATTAACAAAGGTTGAATGTTGGAATATATGACTGTGTTCAGGTTAGATAGACAAACAGGGTATAATTTAAATATATATTGATTCAGATACCTTATACAGTTGTAGGTACCTTACATATTTATCTTACTTAATTGAAATAATGAAAGTGATGGCATGGATGTGTGGGTTTATTTCAGTAGATTCTTATATATGTCACCTGAAATAGTGGTTCTTGTGTTTAAAGCTGTCACTGCCTAGATCTGGATTGAAGTAAAGTCTTGCTAAAGAAGTTGTATCACAGTAACAGAAAGGTTTTCTCAGGCTGTTCCATATCAGTCCCCTACCTCTATCAGACTGAACTTCCCTTTGTCTAAAACCTAGTTTGGGATATGTTAAAATAACACAGTGGTAGCCTGGGGCAGTGCCCCAAGAAATGTAATGAAGGACTCCCACAGAGTTGATCCTGTTAGATAAGGCCCTATAAGGAGCATTCCTCTGCCTGGTATTGCTAATGACAGATACATTGAAGCTATCTTCAACTTTGAAATTGAGGATTTCCCTTCTGTTTCTTCAGAAAAATATTTGGCATTTTTTTCTCTGTCCCTATACCCACACGTACAAGGGGAAATAATTCATCTCAGACAGCAAGAATTTTATCAATACAAATATCCTTTTTCCTGTTTGTCATACAAAGAAATGACAAACATATGTCTTTCCCTCATAGAGATGTCTAACACCATTCTATCATAAAGTGGGGTGCAGGTAATCACTTCCTTGATCATTGACCTATTATATGCTACTTTTAGAGATTCTGTCAGGATTAGTTGCAGTTTCAGGGGGTTATGTTGCCTTTTCATGGGGACATTGTCTTGACCAGTAAGTATTAAAGTATGTTGTTGAGTTTCTTCCCAATGCCAATACACAATATCACGTTTTTGGTGTTGTAAGTGCTCCCATATGCTGCAGAAATAATTAAATTTTTATTGACTTTTTGGCCTGGCTCCTAAAGATGAATATCCTTCAGATGCTAAACATTTGATAGGTCTGAAGTTTGGGGGTTTCTTTCCATTCCATGGAAAATATGCATGCAGCAGGACGAAGGCAGTCTTAGGCTTTTGGTATGGTTGTCCAACAGAGGATAGGAGAGAGGAGCAAGGTTGCCTTTCATTAAAAGAGCAAATTGTCAAACTGCCAGTCTTAAATATATTAACTTTTTTGTAGGGCTTATGATTAGGGTTCAAAGAAACAGGATCAGTTCTGCACAAAGGAATAAAAAAATGGGTTTGACCCATTTATCATCCACAGGAAGCAGATGCACTTGTAAATTGAAATAATGTGGATGCAAGCAGAGGGGTCTGTTTACCCCTTCCACCTTACACATAGGCCACAAGTATTATCTGAGTATTTGCAGATGAATGCTGACAACTGTGCACCAGACACTGCTAATCCTGTATTTGGAAAAATTCTTGAAAGTTTTGTTTCTTCTTTCTCTCTTTTTCTCGTTCTCTTTTTTCCTTCTCTTCCTGTTTCTCTTTCTCTCGCTCTCTCTTTCTTTCTCTCTTCATCGTTGATGTTTTTATTCCTTATGGCATAATTTGATCTTAGAATCTTAGAAAATCTAGTCGGGAGGTATCCCTGACCATGGCAGGGGAGTTGGGACTAATTGATCTCTAAGGTCCATTCCAACCCCTAAATTTTTATGATTCTATGAAAATCAGCCTTATGGGATCATATTGACGTTCCATAGAGAAAGCGATCAGATGACAGTTAGTTGCTGTCACAATGCTAACTCTAACATTATGATAGTTCTTTGCCCACCTAGTACTAGACAAGCTCAATGTGATTTATTTTTTTTGCTGATGCAGTTTGGGAGGAGGATCTATTTCAATTACATATGGAAAACTCTGCTTCTTCATGAGATCAAACATCTGAGTCCACCTGCCAAGAAATGCAGGGAAGAAGTCAACACATAGTGAATTTTGATCTATTTTTGGTTTTACTTCCTGCTGTTCATGAGAACCAGGAATGTGTATCAGGCTCCACCATCCATTGAGAGGCATGTGTTAGCAAGGCTTCTGCTACATTTTGGAGAACACCCATCCTCTTGCAGCTTTTGGCCAAACCTTTTGTTTTCTGCAGGCCTTTGGTAATTTATCTGTGACTCATCTCTGGCAAGGGAATCCCAAGCCTGTTGAAGTAGCCTGGGAGAGTTCATGGTGATTTATGTGCTCTGAAGAAGAATGCCCCCTGTTTTCCTGTCTTGAATTCTCACTCCATAGTTGCCCTCTGTTCAGAGAAATCTCTGGAAAGCCTTATATTAAAAAGCTCTCCAGAGACCCCTGATTATTCAGCTGGTCAAATGACAAACAGGGCAGAGAAAGGTTGACAAGCTGGTTGAAGTGCAAGTTAAGATAATATGAAGGAATAATCTGGTGAGAGAGAAGGTGTCCTGCATTCCTCTGGGTGGATAGGACAGGTTCAGTGTTGCATGTCAGTGGATAGCCTGGATGTTGGAAGGAGGCAGAAACTATCATAGAAACTGTTTGAACCACTGGCAAATCTCATAAAAAGGTTCCTTACTGGGCTTGCATGCCACCTTATTACCCCAGAGCAGCTGTTTTAAAGAGCAGGCATAAACTCACCCTGGCTATTGCAAGCACGTTTTCTGCAAGGTGAAAGGTTTGGCATCTGGAAGTGTCAGAAAGGAGCCTTTTGCCATAAATCACATCAGAAAGCACTCAAATTTGACAAGTGCCTTGAGACCACTTATAATTTCACCCCTAAATTCCAATATCAAAGAGCAGTCCTTCAAGCTGTAAACTCCTATATACACCACATCTGACAGAGGAAGATGCATTAGTGGGGAGCTGAATGGCAGGACTGTCCTTGGCACCTGAGGACTCCTCACAAACAGGGGCTACTGCCCAGGTCCTAGCAGTGGAGCCAGCTGAGGGCAATACCAGGAGCTCCGGGGCATGAGACCTCTGCTCTGCACTCAGGACTGTCTGGGAGCTGAGCACAGCACAGATAATCAGACATCTCGTGCTTCTTTCTTAAGGAAAAGGGAAAGGTTTTTTTTTTCACTATTTCCTCAGCATCTAGTATTCTTTCTCTGATCAGAAAAGAAAATACTGTGGCACCTTTACTCTTGGGATAGTCACCAATGGTCATGAACTCCCTCCATATATTTTTTCTTGCTGAAATGCCTTCATAAATAAAACAAGCCTCCATAAAACAGCAGGAAAAGTCCACTCCCAGTGAGACTCCCTAGGGGCAGTGGAGTGGATGATAGTGTCCAAAAGGTGGGAATAAGAAGCTGCCCCCCCTTCCCCCCCCCGCTTGCTCACACAGACAGCTGTCTCTGACCAGTTCACTTCTCCTGGTGATTTATGAAGCCCTTTGATCAGAATCGAGTTTTAATTGCCTGAACTGCAGAACCTGACACGTGCTTCATCAAGTCAAAAGCTGAGCCTCTTCCCCATGCCCTGCTCTTCTCTTCTCTTCCTTGGTTGCAAGTCCGGTAGGATTTTAGGAATCCACCCAATCCCTAACCTCATCTTTCAATCTAACTAGCTCAATAATAATCTAACTCAGTTCAATAGTTGACAGATGAAAAGAAAAAAGAAGAGAAGAGAAGAGAAGAGAAGAGAAGAGAAGAGAAGAGAAGAGAAGAGAAGAGAAGAGAAGAGAAGAGAAGAGAAGAGAAGAGAAGAAAAGAAAAGAAAAGAAAAGAAAAGAAAAGAAAAGAAAAGAAAAGAAAAGAAAAGAAAAGAAAAGAAAAGAAAAGAAAAGAAAAGAAAAGAAAAGAAAAGAAAAGAAAAGAAAAGAAAAGAAAAGAAAAGAAAAGAAAAGAAAAGAAAAGAAAAGAAAAGAAAAGAAAAGAAAAGAAAAGAAAAGAAAAGAAAAGAAAAGAAAAGAAAAGAAAAGAAAAGAAAAATATCCAAACACTTTTCTGCCTGAAGCACCATCAAGTCTGGCCACGGGAAGGGGAAGGGGGGAAAAGCACTCCTGGTGGGATGCCTGGAGGAGCCCTGCCGGAGGACAGAGAGCTCGGGGAAGCCGACTCGGCGGGAAAAGATGCCGGGGGAGCCCTCCTGGTGGGATCAGACCCTGGGGAAGCCCTCCCGCCGTCGGAGCGCCCTGTCCACCGGAGCCGGGTCCCCCGCGGGGAGCGGGCTGCCCGCCCCGGGCCTGGCCATCACTGGGGGGAGCGAGGATCACATTACTGCTGGGCAGGCAGAAGAAAGAGTAGTGTCAGGCACTGTCACGTATTAATAGTACTATTTCTCCCCATTAAAGCCATGCCTTTGAGCAAAGGGGTTTCTTTCATGTTCTCCCCCACCAATACTCTGACAGAACTCCTAAAACTCAGGAATTTTCCAAATCAAAGACTTAATCATTATCCTTCTGTCCGTTTCCCCCCTCTCTGCCACACGCACTATATACCAAACTGCTTTAGCTGTCATTATCCCCAGCACAGATGCCTGTTTAAATTCTTGATTCAAGCCGGAGGATATTTAATAGCTGACTGGATTAAATATTGCAGACTCCAGGCCAGAATCTCTTTGAAAATACAGGTCGAGGACTATGTCTAAATTCGCTGGATGAAAACCGATCTATGATATATGTTTTAAGTTCAGATCTGAGGACTGAGGGGAAGGGGGAAGGGAGTCTGCTCTGGATCTGGTTTATATTGGTGTAAAAACCTTGAAGTTGAAAGGTGTGCCAGGACGCTTAGAGAGGGAGAAAGACAGCAAGTGAGGGGGAAGGAAGGAAGGAAGGAGGGAAGGAAGGAAGGAAGGAGGGAAGGAAGGAAGGAAGGAGGGAGAGAAAGAGAGAGAGAAAGAAAGAAAGACAGAAAGAGAAAGGGAGAAAGAAAGGGAGAAAGAAAGGGAGAAAGAGAGGGAGAAAAAGGAAAGAAAGAAAGAAAGAAAGAAGAAAGAAAGAAAGAAAGAAAGAAAGAAAGAAAGAAAGAAAGAAAGAAAGAAAGAAAGAAAGAAAGAAAGAAAGAAAGAAAAGAAAGAAGAAAGAAAGAAAGAAAGAAAGAAAGAAAGAAAGAAAGAAAGAAAGAAAGAAAGAAAGAAAGAAAGAAAGAAAGAAAGAGAAGAGGAAAGAAAGAAAGAGGGATTAATTAGCTAATCTTTCTATGTGGGAAAAGGATATATTTTCCACCGCAAAAAATCAAATATGAAGCACTGCAAAGCACTTTGAAAGTGCTAAGGTTCCAGGAATTAGTAGCCTGTTTGAAATTAACACTAATTTGGCTCTTACATCAACAACCCCTCCGTAGACAGCATCTCACTCAGTCACTAAACATATTTGATAGTTCCAGGGTTCAGAAGCGAGTGTACGTGTGTGTGTGTGTGTGTGTATTTGTGCCTGTGTGTCCAGGACATGTACATTTTCACACGCGAATAAAAGCATTATGCCTTTTCAAATTCTGAGATCAATGTGAAACCCATTTTTCCGTTGTTTGCTAAATTGCGTTTAAAAATGTGACACAAATCGGCATTTGCTGAAAATTGTGATGGCAGCGAAGTATCCCGAGTCTGTCGTTTATAGCATTGATGGATAAGAAAGGGCTGAAAAAAAAGACTCCACAGTTACTCTTTTATTTAAAAACCTTGCCGTTTGCATTCACTTTGCACGTTTTTATATGATCATGCGATTAGGACTCTAAAGCAATAAATCTAGATTAAGAATCCCTAGGGATTTTTAAACTGATGTGTAGCACCTCAGTCTATTTATCTGCATTATATACGCCTGCATTGTCGTTCTCCAAAACAGTGTTCTTAATTTCAGCTTTTTTTGCCCTTGTAAACATTTGCATAAAAATAAAAACGCGACTGAATTAATCTCTGTCTGATGAAAATCAGTGAGAACTGCTCTATTATTGAATACAGGTACGTACTATAAAAGCCTCCACTGCAGTTCAAAATTAATATAGCAAACACACTTGCAGAAATAGATGTGCAGAAATAAGCAAGGCATATCTACAGCTCATCGAAATGGCCTGTGAATCAAGCATAGGCAGGTGTTTGCAGGAGCCCGAGAGCCCTCGGCCTGCCCTTGGCTCCAGGGGCGATCTTTCCCTTGCCCATCCCTGACCTGCTGGCTGGTGAGCTGGCAGGGGCACCACCTTCCTCTCCGCCACCTGCCAGCGTGCCGCGCACTGATAACCGCGGGCACCAAGGATCTAACACGAGCCACGGATTTTACACTAAAATACCAGAAGACCTTCTGGAAAATAGGAATAACCGTAGAAAAGGAATAAAACCCACCCCGGAACGCAGGGCTGGCAGCTACGGACTGACCGGCTGTGCCTTGCTGCAAACGTCAAACTGAGGACAGCTTTTAATTTCCTGGAGAGCCGCGGCGCTGTCGCCAGCCCCGCTCCAGGCCCGGGCCGGGCAGGGCAGGGGG
>NW_008674177.1:0-828 GCF_000695815.1 Acanthisitta chloris
TTGCAGATACTGCCTGTCCAATAACTCGGGGTGATCTTTGAACAGTGATATGTATATGCAGTTTGCCACAATGTGAGTTTTTGTTTAGGTTCGTCAATCAGGATGTGCTAACCAGATCTTGCCTCTGCCAGGCCTGGAATTAGCACAAACTCATCACTTTTGTGCTCATCTCAAGTTGCTGCTGAGGTAGCTAGCATGTCTTAGGACAAATCCCTTTTACGGGCTTAACAGTGTTTGAGACAGGCAGCATATTCTTTAATTCCTTACACCACCCTGTGGCTCAAGCACTGTCCTTCAGGGACTTTTCCTCAGCTCATGGGCTGTCCATGGGGGAGATATGTACATAGCAGATAGTAGGAGAAAAGACAGAAGTAGCAGATGAAATAAAACGAGTGATCATGCAGCATATGATAGCTATCATAGAATCATAAAATCATAGAATTTTAGGATTTTGAATGGACCTTACAGATCACCTAGTCACAATCCCCACTGCCATGGGCAGGGACACCTCCCCACTAGACGAGGATGCTCAAGGCCTCATCCAGCCTGGCCTTGAACACCGCCAGGATTGGGGCAGCCACCATGTCCCTGGGCAACCTGTTCCAATGTCTCACCACCCTTATAGTAAAACACTTTTTTCTAATATCTAACCTGAACTTCCCCTCCTTCACTTTGAATCCATTAACCCCTTGTCCTATCACTGCAGTTCCTAACAAAGAGTCCCTCTCCAGCTCCCCTGTAGGCCCCTTCAGGTATTGAAAAGTTGCTATGAGGCCTCCATGCAGTCTTCTCTTTTCCAGGCTGAACAGCCCCAACTTCCTCAGCCTG
>NW_008674177.1:899-2699 GCF_000695815.1 Acanthisitta chloris
CACACTGCTGGCTCACTGTGAGTTTCTTATCCACTGTCACTCCCAAGTCTTTCTCCTTGTTGCTGGTCCCAACCATCAAAAATACAAATCCAATTGCAATCATCAACTCAATTGTCATTAGCCACTCCCTCCACCCCATGATTCCCAAGGACTGGAGTACGGACATCAGCCAGGAATAGGGGCTGACTCCTTGCAGTCAGTCCTTGGATTGGAGTGATTGAAAAAGTTCCAATGGTTGATCAGCAATTTCCTTCATTTTGGCTCGAGCTTCTTCAACTGATGCTGTTGCATTGTGAACCTTAATACAACATTCATTTTCAGTAAGATTTAACATTCCACAGGCCCCTTGTTCCTTTAACAATAACACACCTAATGCCAGACAATTTTGCAAGGCTTTTTTTGATACTTATTGGACTTATAAGTTTAGTCTTCTGAATGCATAACTGGTCCAATCATTTAGGGCATGTACCTTCATGTAGGCTATCTATGCATACAAAGTTCTCATGTAAAATACAAAAAGGTTCTCATACAAACACATAAACCCAAGAGTATATGAGACATGCCCAAGTGACAATAAAAGTGGCATTTCATGATGTAATGTCTAATGATGTATAATGCATGTGGTTCCATAAATGGTTCCAGGTAGAGTTGCATGAGAGCTGGTAAAAGGCTTTTTTGTATTTTATCCATGTCCCATTTGTATCCATGGCTGTGCCTCCTTCTGGTCCAGGAAGGGGGACTCAGCCATTTATCATGTAATATTTCCTTTTGTTTTGTCAAGATTATTTCATAGAATCATAAAATTTAAGGGCTGGAATGGACCTTACAGATCATCTAGTCCCAACCCTCCCTGCCATGGGCAGGGACACCTCCTCACTAGCTTGATCAGGTTGCTCAAGGCTTCATCCAAACTGGCCTTGAGCACTGCCAGGGTTGGGGCAGCCACAGCCTCTGTGGGCAACCTGTTCCAAAGTCTCACCACCCATATAGTAAAAAAAGTTTTTCTTACATCTAACCTAGACATTCACTCCATCAGTTTGAATCCATTACCCCTTGTCCTATCGTTGCAGTTCCTAACAAAGAGTCCCTCTCTGGCTTGCCCCACACAACTTGGTGTCGTCAGTGAACTTGCTGAGGGTGCACTCAATCACAACGTCCATGTCACCAAAAAAGATGTTGAACAGTATTGGCCCCAGCACTGACCCCTGAGAGATACCACTCCTCACTGGCTTCCATGTGGACAGGGAGCCCCTGACCACAACTCTCTGTGTGTGACCATCCAGCCAGTTCTTTATCCACCGAGTGGTCCACCCATCAAATCCATGGCTCTCCAATTTAGAGACAAGGCTGTTGTGTAGGACAGTGTCCAATGCCTTGCATAAGTCCAGGAAGATTATATCAGTTCCTATGCTCCTATCTACAAATTCTGTGGCCCGATCATTGAAGGCCACCAAATTCATCAGACATGACTTGCCCCTGGTAAAGCCTTGTTGGTTATTACCAAACCCCTCTTTGCTTTTCATGTGCCTAAGCATAGCTTTCAGGAGAAGCTACTTGCCTTGCTCCAGTCGGCATGCATGATTTCACTTTTTTAAAAAAGAAAGAAAGACAACAAAAAGAAAAATAGATGCTACACTTTCAAAGGCATTCAGCATGTCTGATTTTCACAGTGAATTTGGCTCTTAACAATTTGAAATAATCTTGAAGGTCTCTTCCAACCCGGTTGATTCTATGAAAATTATAGATAGTAGCTTAGCAACTTCATCAGCCGGCTCCCTCAGGACCCAAGGATGAATCTCA
>NW_008674178.1:0-9098 GCF_000695815.1 Acanthisitta chloris
CGAGCATGGGATGGATGCTCAGGCAGCCACAGATGCACAAGGAGCCGAGGCAGCAGCAGGCCCCACCTGTACAGTGTGGGTATGGGAGGCTCCAGTTCCCCGAGGCCATGCACGTGATGGAAGGGTCTCCAAGGAGGGAGAAGCCAGGCTGGCAGCTGTAGTTCACGGACATGCCACTGGTGAAGTTTGTCTCCAGCTCTGCGCTGTGCGTGGCGTTGGCGATGACGGGAGGAGGAGGACAAAGCAGCACTGCCAGGGCTGGAGCAGAGAGCAGAGATTTAGTGATTTTCACAAAATGGTCAGGGTGGAAAGCACCACAGTGGGTCATCTGGTCCAAGCTCCCTGCTCAACCATCCCAGAGCACATGACACAGGATTGTATCCAGAGAGACTTGAATATCTCCAGTGAGGAGGATCCACACCCTCTCTGAGCTATCTCTTCCAGAGTGAGGTCACTCACCCAGTAAAGTTCTTCCTCATATTCAGGTGGAATTCCCTGGGCATAAGTTTCTGCCCATTACCTGTTGTCTTATTGCTTGTCACCACCAAAAAGATTCTGATCCATCCTCTTGGCACCCCCTTTAAATACCTATATACATTAATGAGGTCCCTCTCAGTTGTCTCTTTTCGAAACAGAACAGTGCCAACTCCCTCAGCCTCTCCTCACAAGTGGATGCTCTAGATCCTTAACCATCTTTGCTGCCCTCCACTGGACCCAACAGAGGAGCATAGCAAAAGACTGTCACAGCTGGAGTGACATCTCATGAGAGCATGACCTCAGGGCCCTTCCAACACAAGTATGGCCCCAAGCATCCTCCTTGCAAAGCCCCACGTGCTCACCTGGCTCACAGGTGGGGACAGCAGGCACCCAGCGGCCGTCGGGCTGGCACTTGGCCTCACTGCTGCCCCGCAACTCATAGCCTGAGTGGCACTGGAAGGTGACAGTGGCCCCAGGATGGTACACAGCACTCTGGCCTTCAGCCACCTCTCCATCCAGAACACTGGGGTTTGTGCAGGTGACCACTGCAAGGGGAAAAACAGCAGAGCATGAACTGGGGAAGCACCTGCCAGAGCTGAGGGTTTTGCCTTTGCTTTTTTCGAGTGAGGCCATGGTGGTCTCCCTTCCCCGCTGTGGGTAACAGCATTTACAGCTCACCTTCACACCGGGGGTAAGGGATGCTCCAGGATCCAGATGGCAAACAAGAAACTGTTGTTTTCCCAGTGAGGACATACCCTGGGTCACAGTAGTACTTCACTGACATTCCAGAGACAAACACTTTGACGTCCTTGCCTTCGTGCTGGCCATTTTTGATGTTTGGAGGGGAAGGACACTGTGGCACTAGAAGGAGGGACAATGTTTCTTGAGCTTATTGACATCAAGAATGATAACTCCTCACTAGGCAATTACAGTGGTTAGTTTCCACCTGTGGCCCTAGCAACTTGCTCTGACCTTTCTGTGGTTGTGAGTGATATCAGACATCAGCCTAACCCACTGGATTTTGTGGATTCATTTAAAGAGGTGAAAGCCCCACATAACAAGGGCTTGTTTTTCCTTTCCAATCCTTCAGACCAGACCCTTTACCTGCAGTGTGAGGTGTTGCACCCTGCCAGATGCACTTATACAATGGTTCAGAAGAAATCAGCTGCCACCCACCCCCTCATTTGCACTTACTCTTCTCACAGGTGGGGATAGGAGGGTCCCACTTGCCCCCAAACTGGCACCGAGACTCTTGAGAGCCCTTCAAGGCATAACCAAAATTGCATTCAAAGACAGCAATATCCATCAGTCTGTACGTGGTCTCCAGCCCAGTTGTTCTTCCATTGTTGATCTCTGGTCTGTTGCAGCCAGTTGCTGGAAGTGAAGAGCACAAAGCACCACTGGGGATGTGAATCCCATCCTGAGTGTGGAGGGACACTGACATGGGGCAGTACTTGCTGCTGCACATCACTGTCATAGCCATGTCAACATTACTGACTCTTATTCTTACACAAAATATCATTATTCAGCTCTTCCTGAGAGTCTTTCCTGAGTGAGAACAGAAAGGCAAACTCCCAAACAGATGAGGCTCCCCTTGCCTATGGGATCTTTGCTCTCTGCTTCTCACTGAAGATTTGGTCTGTAGCAATGAGACCAAGTGCAAGGAGGGAAGAAAGGTTCCAGAGAAAGATAAAAGAAGCCAACACAAACACACCTTCACATCGGGGCCGGGGCCGACTCCAGGTTCCTCTGGCAGTGCAGCTGATGGAGGCATTCCCCATGAGGGAGTAGCCCTCTGTGCAGGTGTACTGCACAACTGAGCCTGGCAGGTAGGTGTCTGAGGGCTGGGCACTGTGCTTCCCATTGGCAATGCTTGGAGGGGGAGGACACCTCAGCTCTGTGAAGGGAAGGGAAGGAAAGTGGGAAATATGGGCAGGGCAAGAAAAAAGAATGAAGTAAAAATCCAACCTTCGAACAGCAAAGGAGGAAAATAACCGACTCTATTAACTCTTGTGAATAAATACGTGATGTGAGCTGTCTTCCCATCAGTAAGTGCAGCCCCCAGAAGGCTGTTCCTTCTGCCAGTGACAACAGACCTGGCTGGCAGGGACCTACCTTCACACTGTGGGGGTGGCCCACTCCACGTGCCCTGCTGCCCTTCTGTCGTGGTGCAGGAGATGGAGGGCTCTCCACTCAGCATGTGGCCAGAGTCACAGCTGTAGGTGACCACTTCTCCATAGGAGAAGGTGTCCCTCAAGTGCCCATTGTGTCTCCCGTGGGGGATGTCTGGAGGTGGATCACAGATGATACCTGCAGGCAGGTATGGGTGATTTTTAGCACTGCACCAGCACAGGGTCTGCAGCACTCACACACTTCCCAGGAAGAGCTGACAGGGATGAAGCCATCTCAGCAGTGATACAATGACCCAGATTATCCAGATGGAAAAAATCACACATGGGAAGGAAAACATATGCCTTCCTGTGAGTCAGTTCTTTGATGCTTGGAGGTGGTGGGACAATTCTTACCTCCCTTTCCATAACCACTGGAAGCACATTGACAACACCATTCCTACACATGCCCAGTGAGAAATACTTACCCAGTACCAGGGAATTTAAAATATTAATGTTTCTTCCCAGTTTGGACCAGAATAATAAAAGACCTTTGGAAACATTTTCAGAAGCCTCCAAACCAGAACAAAATGAAAAGAGAAAGGAAAGATTTTACTCATGCAGTGACTTGAGAAATCTCTTGCAAGAAAATCTTTGGCTTGAAAGATGTTCCACTTTCTCTTGCAAACTGTCTCCAAGGACCTTTCATTGTAGCCTACTTACGCTGGCAGGCAGGAGCTTTTCCACTCCATGAGACACGTGTGCCAGAGACCTCGCACGTTCTCTGAGAGCCTCCAACCAACTTGTACCTGAAGCCACACAGAAGGATGTGTTAATTTAACAGTAAGAGACTTGATATTTTTTTACAGCCTCTGTAAGTGGCAGCGAAGACTTTTGACTCGGGAACTAGGTTGTGTAAAGCTGAAAATCTGCTTCAGTCTCACCTGGCAGCTGAACTCACCCTTCATCACAAGTGTAATTAACTTTGGACCCAAAGAGGAGATCTGTCAGGACAACAGCTCTGCCGTTCACTGGGTCCTCTGGGTTAGGACACTGCTTCCCTGGAAGGGAATGCCAGACTCTGTTAGCCCCCAGCTGCTGCTCACATCCCAGCCAGGGAGGCCAACACAGAGCACTGCAGAAGGTAAAGAGACCTGTGAAGCTGGAAAAATGAGGAAAACCAGCCAAGCCTGACAGTTTAAATTTTTCAGCACCTATAGGACATACTTTTACAGAACTCCAGTGCTGCAGACCATGTCTGATTCCTGAGGCATGTGATGGTCAGTGGCATCCCTGGGTGCTGGGCATAACCAGGCCGGCACACGTATTCCACTGTCCTCCCCACGGGAAAGGCAGTCTGGCTGCTGTAGAGCCTCTTCAACTCAGCAAACTCCAACCTGGGAGGTGCATTGCAGCCAGCTACAAAGGGAGATCAGCCAGCCCATTATTAAAGGAGCCAAGAAAAAGCAGCTTTGGGAGAGCAGGGGAAGATTAATATTCAGAGGCCTGTTTGAATACTTGCCCTGCTCGCAGACTGGCACGGGTGGCTCCCAGGTGTTATTTCGTTGGCATTGAACCACTCTGTGGCCATGTATGACATAGCCTGGCTCACACTCAAAGGTCACAGTGTCCTTGTACGTGTAGGCAGCCTTAGGAGACACGATCCTCCCGTTCTGGACCCGTGGGACAGGACAACTTGTCTCTGAAAAATGAAGTGCAGGACCTCAAAACAAGCACTTAAGCAGAGCTGTGCAGCTGTGAAACCATGTAGGGTTGCAAACCCTTTTAAGACACAAGCCTGAAAATAATTATCCTGTAGATGATGCACTGCCTGCATCCAACAGTGTTGAGCATCACCGGAGAGACCCAAGCTGAAAGGTGAGGATGGAGATGCTAGAAGCAGTGGGGTGACCCTCCAGCCTCCTTCCCCCAGCTGCACATCAAGCCTTGAAAATCCTGGGACAAGAAGCCTGACTGTCTGGAGTTTCCTAATCTTTCTCAACAGAAAACACAGTGCTGTGAGGGTTTCACCTGAGTGCACGTGCACACACCTCCGCAGTGCGGCGGGGGCCCACTCCACACGCCGTTCTTCCCATCCTGGGTGGTGCAGTGGATGGAGGACTCTCCATGGAGAGGGAACCCAGGGTTGCAGGTGTATGTTACAGAGGTGCCATAAGGGAATTCATCCAGCAGCCTGCCCGTGTGCTTCCCATTGGGAATGTCCGGAGGTGGCTCACAAGGGATACCTGCAGAGGTGCAGAACAAGGCTTCTCAATTCAACAGAGCACCTCTCCTGCAATGGGCTTGTGATGTCAGCCAGAAACAGGATGTTCAAGTACTGCTGGAAAAGCTCCAGCTGAGATGTTGCTTTCTCTAATCCGTTAAGCTTTGAGATCTTGTACCTTTTCCCAGAATGTTTTCTTAAGACTTCAAAACCTTCTGATATTTTTGATGCCCACAGAGCAGAGAAATTGCCTGTGAAAGCTTTGACTGGAAAGATTTGGCAGTCTCTGCTGGAAAATATTTACCAGGCCCATACAAACCCCCAGAGCTGTAAGCCACTTACGCTGACATATGGGAACGTCACCGCTCCATGCAACACGTCCCCCAGAAATCTCACATCGTCTGCTGGATGTTCCAATTAACCTATGCCTGGTGTTAAAAGGATGGAACATACATTCAAGTCATTTCAGTAGGAGTTACTGCCTCCTCCTGTTCATCTGGGATGGTGGGATCAGACCTGCTGACAGCAAAGCTGTGGCACTGAAGAATTTCCTTCCTTGCTCTACCTGACCCATTTCACAGTATACATATGTATACACAGTGAACTCCTTATGTGCTATATAGGTACAGAATCCTGTACAGTGACTTTTGTACAGGATCCTTTTATTGGGAGTGAAGGAATAGGATGGAAAAAAAGGGAGACTTACCTAATACATCTCTAAGCAGTAGCCAAAGCCAGGACTTACCCTTCTTCACAGCTGTAGACCACTGTTGATCCAAACAGGAGATCTGTTGGGGAAATAATTCTCCCATTCATAGGTTCACCAGGGTGACTGCATTGTTTTCCTGGGGGAGGAAAATATCCTCATTTTAGGCTTCTGTCTCTCTACACCACAGTACAACAGTGCAACTATTACTCCAGTCATCTGTCCACATTCCCAGTTACCCCAAAACGGGTTTCAAATAGCAAAGAGTTACATGGCTTTACTAGTCACATATTATTTGAAGACCAGAATAACAAAGTTTTTTTGCAGCATGGACAGAACCTAGGACCTATTCCTTCTTGCACAACGGACACCAAATCAAGGAGCTATTCACTTTTACAGAACTCTAGTATGCTGCATCAGTGGGTGAAAGCCCATTGCAGGAACTGCTGCTTGCAGACAGAACAGGCAGCAGGCACCCACACTCACCCCTCTGGCAGAGGATGACCACACTCCGCTCTCAAGGCATGTAATAGTAGGTGACATTCTTGGGTCTTTAGCATATCCAGGTCGGCAAGTGTATTGCACAGTCTTCCCCACAGAAAAATCAATGGCATTTCTATGCTCCTTATTTAGCTCAGCAAACTGTAACCTTGGAGGAACACCACAACCACCTATTGAGAGAGAAAACAGACATGAGAACCAGGCAGGGCAGGTATGTTGGCTACAAGAACAGAAAGAGCACTGTCAGGAGGAAAGGTGTTTAGTTGGCCTCGAAAATCATTGATTTTTATTAATACAGACATTTTTAAACATACCCAACATATTTTCCCAAAGGATTGCAGAGGATCAGGTTCATATTCCCAGGATATATGTAAAACTCCCACTCACAGGGTTTAACCACATTGCTTTTGACAGGGTTAGGGCACATGAAATATTAGTGTACCACAAGGCAGCTATGTCATGATTTACCTGCAGATTCAAGCCTGTTTAAGGAGTGCTGGTATTGGGGTGTTCTGTCACAGACAGGAACAGGAGGGTGCCAGCTGCCATCCTCCTGGCAGGTGACCTGGGCACTGCCCTGCAGGCTGTAACCATCGTGGCACCGGAACGTCACCGTTTGTCCAGGTGCAGAGAGAAGTCCTTGACCATCAACTTGCCTTCCATTGGCTATAGATGGATTTATGCAGACAGTCACTGGAAATGAGGTGTAATAAAGGAGTCAGAACAAAACAAAACCTTGCAGGGTGTTGATAGTGCAACAGCAAAGTCAACATGACATCTACACAAACCTCCCCAACCCCACCTACACTATTGAAGGGCCTGATATTAATTGATTGCATGCAACAATTTACACAGGATTTTTTTTACTCTCCCCCTTCTTGGTGGGTCTGTTTGCAGTGGTCAGGGTCTGCCCTGTGCTCAGAGCCACACTAAGAGTTTGTTCCCTACAGGGACAGAGTGTGGACTCACCTTCACAGCGAGGGCTGGGCTGGCTCCAGGTCCCTGAGGCTTTGCAAAACACTTTGGCATTTCCAACCAGGTAGTGGCCACTGTCACAGGTGTATGTTACAGACATTCCCATCGTAAAATTTGTTTTGCCCTGACCATTGTGGTTTCCATTGGTGATCTGTGGAGGCATTGGGCAGGGTCGGACTGCAAGAGGGAAGCAAAAAGTCTTAAGTCAGTGAGAGAGCAGTGTGCAAGGGGAAGGGAGTCAGTGTGGTGCTGTGTTGATGGGTTAGAGCCTGTTGCAAGAACTGCTGCTTGCAGACTGAACAGTGTGTGCTGCCAGTGCCCTTGGGAAGCAGCTCACCCACACTCACCCCTCTGGCAGAGGAGCACTGGGGGATCCCAGGTCCCCCCAGGCTGGCACCGAGTCTCATACGTGTCCTCTGCAGCATAACCAGCTTCACAGTCAAACTGAAGAATATCCCCAGCTCTGTAGATGCTCTGCAGCTTGTAGACATGCCCATTTTGCACCTTGGGTGCCTTACAGCCAATGCCTGTGGGGACATGGACAGCATCCTTTAAACTTCAATGTATGGGCCTGATCCTGCACACAGAGCCCCTTTCCTTCTCAGCCCTGCCAGAAACCTGCCTGCTCTGTTCCTACAGGACATCCAGCATCCTTTCTGCCCAGCAGTGAAGCCTCTACCCACCTTCACAGCGGGGCAGGGGCTTGCTCCACACTCCAGCCTCTGTGCAGGTGATGGACACGTTCCCAACCAGTGTGTAGCCTTCTTTGCAGCTGTAGGACACAGTCACTCCCCGGGAAAACTTCTCCAAGGACTGTCCACTGTGCTGCCCATTGGCAATGCTTGGTGGCCGAGGACATGTCACCTCTGGAGAAGGAGGTGAAAAGCCCATGAAAGTGTGTGAGAGAGAGAACTCTTGGGAGATAACTCAGCTATAATCTCCTGCATGTCAGACATGGGAGAAGGTGAAGGGACAGGGCAGAGGGCTCATGCCCCAGGTACTGCTGGCTCCATCCTGACAGCTGCCTTTGGGTGTCCTGTCTCTCCTCTGATGTTTCTGGGCAAGGAGTGTTGACTTGATGCATAACAATCCAGCTGTTCTCCCCCTAAAAGCTGTGTCACACCCCATGCCCATGCCTGGATCCCAGCACCATCACCATCTGGCTCTCCATGGGCATGCTGGAGCCAGGCTGCCACTGGAGCACAGGGAGGAGGGTGCTCACTCTAGATTCATGGATTCAACCTTACCCTTTCCTATTATAAAACCATCTACTTCATTAAGTGGGAGTTAATTGCTCACTGAAAGTCTCAATGGCAATGGTGAGGGTCTTCCCTTTGCTCTAAGTCCTGCCTGAGGGGACAGAGCATGGACTCACCTTCACAGCGAGGGCTGGGCTGGCTCCAGTTCCCTGAGGCTTTGCAAAACACATCAGCATTTCCAACCAGGTAGTAGCCAGTGTCACAGGTGTATACCACAGACATTCCCAAGGTAAAAAATGCTTTACCCTGGCCATTGTGGTTTCCATTGGTGATCTGTGAGGCTTTGCAAAACACTTTGGCATTTCCAACCAGGTAGTGGCCACTGTCACAGGTGTATGTTACAGACATTCCCATCGTAAAATTTGTTTTGCCCTGACCATTGTGGTTTCCATTGGTGATCTGTGGAGGCATTGGGCAGGGTCGGACTGCAAGAGGGAAGCAAAAAGTCTTAAGTCAGTGAGAGAGCAGTGTGCAAGGGGAAGGGAGTCAGTGTGGTGCTGTGTTGATGGGTTAGAGCCTGTTGCAAGAACTGCTGCTTGCAGACTGAACAGTGTGTGCTGCCAGTGCCCTTGGGAAGCAGCTCACCCACACTCACCCCTCTGGCAGAGGAGCACTGGGGGATCCCAGGTCCCCCCAGGCTGGCACCGAGTCTCATACGTGTCCTCTGCAGCATAACCAGCTTCACAGTCAAACTGAAGAATATCCCCAGCTCTGTAGATGCTCTGCAGCTTGTAGACATGCCCATTTTGCACCTTGGGTGCCTTACAGCCAATGCCTGTGGGGACATGGACAGCATCCTTTAAACTTCAATGTATGGGCCTGATCCTGCACACAGAGCCCCTTTCCTT
>NW_008674178.1:9368-14800 GCF_000695815.1 Acanthisitta chloris
TTGCAGCTGTAGGACACAGTCACTCCCCGGGAAAACTTCTCCAAGGACTGTCCACTGTGCTGCCCATTGGCAATGCTTTGCTTGGTGGGACACGTTGGCTCTGGAGAGGGAAATGAATTGTCCTGTGGATCAGCTGTTTGCTGTTGAATGTGCTACTAGGACTGCTTGGGTAATGTCAGGGTAAAATCCTAAATTGAACACAGTCTTTTTTTCCATTTGCTGGACAGAAGTTTTAGTTAGCTGAAGGTGCAGCTGCACTAATTTTACAATCACACTACAGTCATACTAGCAGCGTTGGCTCTGGAGAGGGAAATGAATTGTCCTGTGGATCAGCTGTTTGCTGTTGAATGTGCTACTAGGACTGCTTGGGTAATGTCAGGGTAAAATCCTAAATTGAACACAGTCTTTTTTTCCATTTGCTGGACAGAAGTTTTAGTTAGCTGAAGGTGCAGCTGCACTAATTTTACAATCACACTACAGTCATACTAGCAGTCATGACAATCCCAACAGGAGAACTGACAGGCACATCATGGGATTTGGCAGAAATGCACATGGACATGGAAGCAGCAAGAACAGAGAGAAGTTTGATTGCTTCCTATTCCCTGAGTAAGATGGAAATGCCCCACATCTGAGCAGAAGCAGAGTGACAGAAATCCCCTGGGGCAGCAGATACTGCCATCCCACAGCTGGTCTACAGCTCCAGGTTGTGCTGGGAGGTCCCAGCTCAGCCCCAGGGTTAACTTCTCCCCATCCCTCTCAGAGCCCAAGACAGTGCAGGCACATCCATCCCCGTGTCCCACCTCACTTCATTTCATCAGAGCTGTTTCTGTCTCTCTCCAAGCCAAGCTAGCAGCACTTTGGTTGGAGCAGAGAAGTGAGGAGGAGAGATCCATCCCAGCTTTGCTTTCCCACTGAATTTAAGAGGACACAAGAGGGAGCTTTCCCCCGTGGCCATCACTGCTCACACCACGCTGGGTCACTTACCCTTTTTGCACAGTGGCAGTCGTGGGTTCCATCTGGAGTCAGCTCCACAGGTGCTTGTGCTGGAGCCCTGCAAGGTGTAGCCCATGTTGCAGGTGAAGCTTACGGTGTCCCCAGCCCTGTAGTTACGCTGAGCAGCAAATACTCTCGTGCCATACCGGACACGTGGGAATGGGCATATAGGAACTGGAAAAGGGAGAGAAATAAGAGGTTGTTTACCTATGCAGCTCTCAAGTGTGACTGTGATAGCTGCTGTGTTGATCCCTGAGCAATGGAATGTGGCAGAAGCTGCAGCAGGTGCTCCTGGGGCTGCAGGACCCTTCCCTGTGCTTCTGGGAGATCTCAGCTGCAAAGAACTGTGTGTTCAGGCTTTCAAATCAACCACCTGGTGAGGTCAAGAGGCTGTCCTAGCCTTCCTGCAGGCTTCTACCCATGAAGCCCATCCTCTGGATCTGATCCAACCCAAGGAAACTCTGGCAGGACTGTCCAGGACCAATCTAACTGCAGCCTAGGGCTCTGTGCTACCAGGAGCACGTGGCCATGCCAGAGAGCTGGGCAGAGGTGCACAGTGTGGGCTGGGGGTGCTGTGACACACTGTCCACAGCATCACTGTGATGGTGTGGGGTCACACCTGTGCCAGCACAGGTGAAAGTGCTACTGCACCTTACAGGGGACCTGTCTCTGAGCTGCTGGTGTCCAGGGGTACCTGGGGGCTGTTTACACTGAACTCCTGGAGAGAGGGAGAGGCAGACATGCAGAGAGGCAGGCAGACATCCAGAATGAAAACCACAAGGAAGTAGCTTTTTGTTAACTCTGCAAATACTTGCTCTAGCTACAGGAATGCACAAAGAACGTAAAGGAAATACTTCTCCCTGGCAATAACGAGATAACGAAGTATAACAGGAGAAAATACACCTTAACCTTTTATTTTAGATATTTTTTTGAACATAACCCAAGCCTTTGAAGCCACTGATACCTGACTCCCAGCTTGCCACTGAGCCACTGCAGCTAAGGCAGGAGGGTCAGCCTTGGTCCCTCAAGATGCCAGTGACTAATTGGCATGATTGAGGGTATGGCAGAATTCTGCTCCTTACAGTACCAAAACACTTCTCAAACCCTGCCAGGGCAACCAGGTGACAGCACTTACGGTTACAGGATGGAAACAGGAAAACAGACCCTTACTGCAGTGATGGAGCTGAGTTTCTGTGGGGTTTGTCCACCCTGTTGCAAATCAGGGAGCACTTCAGGCTACGTGCCAGGCTTTCAGACCAAACAGGTTGCCCAGCATAGTCCAGTTTGCCAGTTTACCCTCCTGCCTCATCCCAATGCATTTCTCTTTGTCACAGCAAATTCCAACTTGACAGAGCTCAAACAAAATCTGTTCTTGGAACAAGCTCTTTAACGCGCTGCTGGAAGATGCTGCAGCCATAAGCAATCTTTTCTTGGAACAAGCTCTTTAACTCGCTGCTGGAAGATGCTGCAGCCATAAGCAGGTTTATTTTGGTAGTGTGAACATATGGGTCAAGCCCCTTGTTCCAAGAAGTTGGGCAGGTCGTGAAAGACCCTCCACAGCCTCCCCTTGCAAGGTTACAACTCCTACTCCCCTGGCCACTGAAGTGTGGCTCCAAGGCTATCAGAGGCTCTCTGATGCTCAAGGTCTGGTGTGCTGAAACCCATCTGGGACCAGCACAGGGCTCCTATCTTCCTCCACAGGGAAAAGGAAAAGGATCAGCAAGGAGAGGAGCAGTGATGAGGGAGAGGAGGGTCAAGGGATGAATGCCCCCAAAGGTGCAGCTCCCTTACCTTGAACCCTAGCTGCAGTGGTCAGGATCAGAGTGAAGCTGCCCAGGAGGCAGAGGGTGAAGGTGAGCACCATGCTCCGAGCCCCAGCACAGACTGAAGCTCCTGGGGGGCAGTGGGAAGATATGGACATCCCAGTTCCCCCCCACACCTTCCATGTGCGGAAGGAACTGCAGCTGTGGGACTTCCCAGAGCCACAGGACAGGAACCCATGGGCTCCCCAGCACAGGGCAGGCACAGCCACCACCCCCAGGGAGGTTGCAGGTGCCCCATGCTGCTTCTGCTGCTGGTTTTGCAGGGAAGGATGGGTCCCTGGGACCCTAGGGTGTCTGTGACAGGAAGGGCAGAGCAAGGCATTCCCTGCTTCTACACACATAGGACCAGTGGCAACTGTGGATCTGAATCCTCCTGACCCAACTTGGGCTGCTCTAGGGCTGCTCCAAACCAGTGTCATTGCTCACCACTGGCTGGAAGAATAAAAACCTCCAGACAGGACTTTCTGATGCAGGAGCAGCCAGAGCAGTCTCCAGGCTGACACTTTCTGAACCTAAAACAAACAGCAAGACATGAGTTACTTAAGTCTTGTTATCCCTTTTATTGACAGAGCTTCCAATATTTACATGTCCAAATTGGATTTGGTCATTCATTCTCAGATTATAAGTAAAATTATGTACAACTCAATCACAAACACCATAGACAAACCCTCTTCAATGGTAAATTTTGGTGATCACACCTATCAGTTAAGCCACAGCATCCACAAATTCCTTTCATTTGGTTGTGGAGAGATCATTCCAAGTTGATCCCCAAATCACCTGTTAAATCATTTGGAAAAACTACTTTGGACTATGCAGAAGGAACAATTGTGCTGGGATTAAAATAACAAAGCCAAATACAACCCAAGGCTATGAGGCTCATGGTATGAGGCTACAAGGCTTTAATCATGTGTCTTATGGTAAAAGATAAGTAAAATAACCAACAATCTGCAAGTGCTTGTTCTGCAAGGCTGAATTCCAAAATCAGGATCTCACAGTTGCCCCTGTGACAGCTGAACTGTCAGTGCTCTGCTGGGAAGGGAGAACTTTGTGGGTCTATTTGGAACAAGACTAACATGTTGATGGAAATGGCTCTTAGTATTTTTCCTTCTTATCAGATACATGTTCCTGTTAACAGGAAACCACTGGTGAAAATGGAGAAACAAAAAGTCTGTAGTAGACATGTTTTGGATACTTCCTGTTCCCAACTGTGCATCATGAGGAGCTCACAGATGGGTGATTTACCTCTGCAGCAGACAAAACCCCAAACCTCAAAATCTTGCTTTACCAGCAGTTGAAAATCTGCTTGTCTCAAGCTGGATTCAGGCTTAAGTTTAAATTCCATCACAGTTTTGTTTCCCTTACAAACGGGAAACCTAATCTTCATTTCATGAGATGACACCTCTTTAGTTTAAGTGATCATTTAGCCAGGCTGAGTTAAAACCAGGAATGTGGCTCTGGTCTAGTTGACAAGGTGGTGTTTGGTCAAAGATTGGAGTCGATCTTGGAGGTCTTTTCCACCCTTAATGGTTCCATGGTTTTCAATGCTGTCAGTGCTCACAGGTAACACCAACTTACACATCCCACTTGTGTCAAGTTTGTTTAAGATGCATCACTCACATGAAGAGACATTCACTATTAGTCCTCTCAGCAGTGGCAGCACTTTTCACCTCAGGACACCCCAAAAACTCTTGAGTCCTGACCAGGACCAGGCACAACATAACCTTAGTGGGACTGAGGAACCCAACATGTGGAGATACCCAAAGCACCAGATTCTCTTCAGCCTCTTCTATTGCAGTGTGAAGGTCTTTGGCATCTTTATCTTAACATAGGGATAACTGCACTTCATTTCTGAACAGCATTCCAGCCACGTGGCAGGGAGCTTCCCAGTCTATCCCAGTCCATTCCAGCCCCAGGAGTTGTTGTATCCAATGCAATGTGCTCTGGGTGCATCCAGGAGTGCAAGTGCTTCCTGGGCAGCATCTGGGCTTTGCCAGCCAAGGGCTGTTGGCTGCTGCTTCAAGGCCAGTTTCACAGGAGGCAAAAGCTGCTTTGAGGCCAGTTTTGAGGTCAGTTTGAAACTGCTTCGAGGCCAGTTTACAGGAGGAAAAAGCAGAGCACTGGGATCAGCATGATCAAGTCCAACACGTCCACGGGTGCCTTCCCACCACACTCATTCCCTAGATGTTCATAATCAGCATTGCCAGGAGGAGGGGGAAGATTCCTACAAGATACAAATAAGAAGCTTCAGTCTTCACTCTAAACATACTCAATTATATTTTCCCTCTCTGGTCCCCTTTACCTTCCCCTTTTTCACAGCATGATCTCGAAGCAACAACAATATAACTATGACCACAGACAGTAGAAGAAAACTGTTAGGTCTATTTCAAGCAGAACACACAGGAGACAACAGAAAGACAGGCAGGAGTGGGGTACAGGGGTTCAGGAAGATGTATTACTTACCAGCAATGATCATGTTTGCTCCACCTGGAAAGGAAGAGAGCCAAAAGGTGAAACTCAGCACACATCCAGCACAGCAACTCATAAACTACACAACATGCATCTACCAGCAACTGAGAATGCTTTGAGCTTCCTTGCCCTACAGGTCTGGAAGCTGCT
>NW_008674178.1:14817-25099 GCF_000695815.1 Acanthisitta chloris
TGTAGAAGGCAATTGTGTCTCTCAGTGAACTTTTGGATGATTTGTTGTTCAGAAATCAGTAGCTTCAGGCATGGGCTGCCACGCTGAGGACTCAAACCCTCCTGCTCTGCCAGGGCATGGCTACAAGTGCACAGGGTTCAAAGCCAACCTGCTCAGCAGCTCTTACACCTGCTCCATTGCAATTACTGAAGAGAATAAATTTGGTTGTACTCACTGGTTTGATCACATGTTGGCAGAGCTGGATGCCAGGTACCATCTGCTTCACAGGTGACTGTTTCACTACCATTGATTATATAGCCAGAATTGCAACTGAAGGTCACTGTGCTGTTAAACACGTGCTGAGTGCCACCACCAGATGATATTATCCCATTTTGCACAACTGGATTTTCACACTCGATCACTGGAAGTGAAGATAAGACTATTTGTTAGAAGAAGAAGCCCTGCAGTGACAGCAGAGGAGTTACATGAGAAGCTTTCTGAAAGAATCGCGGAACAAATGAATGATTTGGGTTGGAAGGGACCTTAAGGATCTTCTAGTTCCAACTCCCTGCCATGGGCAGGGATGCCACCTACTAGATCAGAACTGCTGTCCTTTCACTTGGAGAGAGGCAGGTCCCCAGTGGAGTGCAACTACTCAGAGACATCACTAAGAAACTGCACGAGAGGTTCACTTTTCATTGACAAGAAGCCCTGAGTGTGGGCAGGGAGAGGAAAGCTTTCTGCAGCCCGAAGAACCCATTAAACCAATCCCTGCCTCTGCCCACAGCCTGGCAGCCTTTAAGCTTCCTGGGAACCCTTTTAGCTCCAATCAACCTTCTCATGTTTGGCAGCCCATTGGGAAGGTACAGATTGGAGGAGGGATGAGAAAGTGGAAAGCACGAGGAGAGAAAGCCAAGATTTACCTCTGCATTCAGGAATTGGAGTGCTCCAGTTTACCTTGTGATTACTATCCATTGTACAGTAAATATTGGCATCTCCAACAAGAGTATAATTTTTGTCACAGCTGTAGCTTGCAGACATGCCAAAGCTGAACTCTTTGCCCCCATTGAGGAGCTGCCCATTCTTGATTGCAGGAGGTGGTGGACAGAGAACAACTGGGAGCATGGGAAGGAAACAGAAAGAATATTTCCATCAGAAGTGAAAAGTAGGTTTAGAATCACAGAATTTAAGGGTTGGAATGGACCTTAGAGATCATCCAGTCCCAACCCCTGCCCTGAGCAGGGACACCTCCTCACTAGATCAGGTTGCTCAAGGCTCATCCAGCCTGGATTGAACACCACCAGGGCTGGGGCAGCCACCACATCCCTGGGCAACCTGTGCCAGTGTCTCACCACCCTCACAGGGAAAAAATTCTAATATCTAACCTAAACTTCCCCTCCTTCAACTTGAACCCAAAGTTGAGCTACTAAAACAAAAAGCTCAACCCAAACAAAACAAAACAAGGCAAAAAGAAAAGAGTCAGGGAAGCAGCCCAGAAACCATCAGCTCAACCCAATGTGCCTTTTGAGTCTGAATGTTTTCCAGAGGTTTTTCTTAATGGATCAGTGGCAAAACAGCTAAAGAGTCCAAGAGCAGACAGCACAGTAGAGACATTCTGGGGGCAGTGAACTTGGTCTCTGCAGGCAGTTTGGGCCCCTCACCTACAATGAAGGCATTTCCTGCCTTTGTTATGCTGACAAGGAGGCCAGAATACCTATTCTAGCAGCAAACCATCAAAACTCTCAGCAGCTGCCAGTCAGGCCCATCCCCAAACTAACAGATCCATTGCAAAGCTTTGAGGAAGAGATGTAGACCTAACAGTTAAGGTCTGCTTACTCTCACAGGATGGAATGCTATCCCAATGGACGTTATCACCAGTAAGCACACACTCTGCACTTGGTTGCCCAACCAGCACATACCTGAGAAAAGGAGAGGTTAAATCCCTTGGTGAAAAATAGGAATTCAGAAAGTTGTACAGTTTCTAATGGTGTTCTCTGGAGGAGCTGAACCCTAGGGTATAATCAGCTAGCCCTGCTATGAAAAACTATTTTCTCAACACCACCAGAAATGCAATATAACACAGCTAGAGGAAACTTAATACTTGCAGTGGGTGGGTACAAGCTCACGAGCAAGACCTCATCCCACCACATCACACCCTGAGTCCATTCAGCCTCATCTGATCCAAATTGCAAGTTGCTTTCTGAGCAGAGCCCGTTGTCACTGATATCTCTGAACCACTCTCCTTCCCTCTCACCCCACTCCCAGCATTCCCAGGACACCTCAGCCCTCTTTTCCCCAAGCCCTTTGCTAAGACATAGGCAGCCAGACCCTTCTCAGCAACAAATGCTGAATTAATAACAGGCAGCAACTGGAAAGGAACAAAATTCTTTGATTTTTAGCTGCTTTGCAGTCTACAAAATCCCTACTCTCAGGCCCAGAAGATAATATGTTCTGACAGCAAGAGCAGGAGAAGAGCCTGACCCCAGCCCTGAGCTGTTCAAAGCCTCAGAGTCTCCCATGGGTGCTGTCACCCAGCTCAGACTCCCCAGGAGCTTGGGCTGATGCTTACCCAGGGTTACAGGTGTAGGTTACTGTCGCCCCAAGCCTCAGGTTGGTCTTGTAGTGGTAGTTGCCATTCTTAATAGGTGGTTGCCCACATGACTTTCCTGGTGGTGCAAGTGCTCAGCATTAGCTTTATTCTTTAGGCTGATAGCTGCTTTTCAGTGTCATTACAGACTATTGCACCATTTATCAGGCACCTGACTGCCCTCAGAGCAAGTACCAGCACTTGCACGATACAAAATCTGCATTTATTTCTGAGAAACTGAAAGTTAAAATGCAAATGAAGAAGCAAATCACAGCACAGATCAAGCTAAAGTTAGAAAAAGCTCAGGTTTATGTGCTTTCTGAGAAAGGAAACTGATATAGAGCCCATGGCATCAGGAGAAACAGCATGAAGAGGATGGGAGAGACCCACCAACCACCCAAGGGCAGCACAGGTGCATCAGACAGGGACAACAGATTTCCATGGGCTCCTCCACACTGTCCCTGGTTTCTGTGCAAATACTGTACCAGTATTGGTACAGTAATCAAAAATGGCAGAGATCATCTCCCAGAGATGAACATTTCTAAGCCAAGGGGAGCCCTGAGAAGGCACAGAGGGTGAGAACTTGTTCTCAGCTGCCCCAAAACAGCGACAGAGAGCATCCTTCTCAGCTGGGCTGAGCTGTGAAGAGGTTTGGGGAGCTGCAGGGGATGTGCCCCACTCCAGTCCCGCCAGGGGGGAACTCACCAATGCAGAAATCAGGATTCATTGACCAGGTGGAGACAGGGAGGCAGATGAGCACGGGGCTCTTGCCCCCAGCCAACACATACCCCGTGTTGCACTTGTATGCCACCTCGGTCCATACGTCGTAGGATTCCTGGACGGGTGTGACGAGCTCCGCAAAGGCAAACTTTGGTGGCTGCTGGCAGGCACCTGCAGGTGGGACAGAGATAGCAGAGAGGCTCTCTGAGCCCTTCCCCATCCCTGATCCCCACGGAGCCCCATCCCCACGCAGCCCCTCTCCCCCCAGCTCTGCTCACCCCAGGCACCAGGCAGTGCCAGCAGCATCACACAGAGCCAGCACAGTGCCATGGCCAGGGCTGGTGCACAGGGATGTGGAGCACGACCCTTCCTGGGGTAGGTAAGCTGAGTCAGCCACAGATTCCTATCCCACAAGGAGTTTTTTCTCTAGCTACTAAGGGAAACAGAGGCTTCAGCTCCACTAAACTCCCCAGGGCTGCAGGCAGAGTCCCCCACACTGGTTAGCAGACACAGCAACTCCCTCACTAATTCCCATGGCACAGCTGCTTTATATTTTCCCAAGTAGGAAATGATGCCAATTAGCAAACGAGGAACAGCGAACCAGAGGCACCTGGCACTGGATCAGGATTCCCATGCCCCATCTCCCACCTCCAACCTCTCCTGCCCCATCCAGTGCTGGGGAAGGAGTTTACCTTCAGGATAAGTAAAGCAACATACAACATGTTTGGTTTACCCTAATCAGTGCTGTAAACACGTGGGAGTGTCTGCCTTGCAAACCTTGGGCACCCAACCCTTGGCCCTGAGGTCACCCCAGGCTTTCCCTCAAAAAGCACTTTCTGTGTTACACCACACCTATATCAGCTCTTCATTTCAGCTCACCCTGTCCACACCGAGTGAGGTCTAGGGCACACTGGGGGTACCACCTAGCAGCCCTGAACAGCCCCTGCTGCCTCCAAGAGGGGACAGCAAGGGATGTCAGCCAGGGCACAGGGCAGTGCAGGTGCCTAGGTGGCTATTGCCTCTCCCTCTGCTCAAAGCAGGATTGCTCCTATCAGCACAAGGCCATGGAAAAATGCTGGGCCCCAACACGATAACAAACACAATAGCAGAATCAGGTATGAGCGTGGCACTTTTGTGCTCCCTGTGGCACTCCACGTCTATTACCAGAACACCCACAAATTCCATCTCTTGGCAAACACAGATAAAGCAGAAAGACAAATTTCACACCTCCTGCTTTATCATGAGTTTCTTCCCCTATCAAATAAACCAAGGAGCACAAGCTGCGTGTGGAGCACTTAGTTTCATCCTCTGAACACCCTGCTGGAGATGCAGCCTGGTTTCTTTGGAGGGGAGAGAATATAATGGAATATATATATATATATTCCAGTGCAGGAATACTTGGAGTTCACTGAGGGAAGATTACAGCTGGGGAGGAGCACACACCTGCCTGGCAGGGCCCAGGTGCCACCCAGGGTGGACACAGGCTCAGCTCCAGCGGTGCCTCCGTTATCACAATTTCTGGGAAAGGCTGAGTGCTGCTATGGACACCAGAGCAACAGCAGCAATCACTTGAGCAGAAGCAATTAGTGACCCTGATTACACCTGGCAAGGAATCAGTCTGCAAAACCATTTAAAGCACTCCAGAAAAAGGTTTGACTAGTAACTATAAAATAAACCCCCCCCCCCCAAGCCAGGACACCAGGATTGCTTGGTTTATATTCCTTTTATTTACAAAACAGTTTTGCTATAAATACTGTCATTTTCACACACACTAGGGAAGGAACCTTGGTTAAAAAAAAGCAGTTGAAAAATACAAGGAAATTTTCTAAGATGGTGCAAAGAGCGTGTTTACTGGGAAATTATTTTCCTAGTGGAAACAAACGTTTACGGAGCTGCAAAAAGAGTTTTTCCAGACCAAAAAATTAAACAAAAAAAATAGGTATCAGACCAACATGGAGCTGGGTTTGCAGTATGTGGGAGTTTCCTGCTTCTTTAGGCAGAAATCACTGATGGTGAAGTCAGACCTTGACTTCAGGTTGCCTTATTGCACTGAGAACTTCACCCCTGGCAGTGCCAGGGATTAGTGTCTGAACTCCCCATCTCTTCAACCAGCCTCGTGCTGCTGAGGCCACTGGATTCATCCTGCAACAGGGAAACCAGCAGTTAGTCAGGGGGAGCCCATTGGCTTCGGGAGGAACAACAGGTTTGTGGCACCTTGGCCCTGGCAACCCTAAGGGCATTTTTTGGGGTGTCCCCACACACGTCCCTACCGACAGGTGCCTGGGCTGGCACAGGTGTGCATGGGTGGGCACTGCACAGACAGGGCAGATGTGGCAGCTTGGGGTGTGCTGAGGGACCAGGTGAGCCAGGGACCCTTCTCTGGCCAGGGGACACACAGGGCTGCTCCCTGTGTCACTGTGGATGAGGGAGAGGTGGAGCTGGTCAGTGCAGGGAGGGCAGACAGGACCCCGTGGGCTGTGGAGAGAGAGAGAGAGACAAGGGTGAGTCCCAGCAGGATCAGACAAACTGCTCCCTGCCAAGCCACACTGCACAGGCTCCAGCACCCACAAAAGCTGGTTTCCTTACCAGTTTCAAAGATACTAATATTTTAGACTCAAGTAAGTGGTGATTCATGAATGCAGAACTGAAATAGCTCCTGTAGGGTTAGGGCTAAGAGCCAGAGGAACAGGCATTGGCAGGACAGTGGGAAATAAGTGAGGGAAAAAGTGCAGTAAAAAGGACACAACTAAAGCTGAAGCAAGCAGATGCACACCTCAAACCATGTTCATTTTAAGCACATTTATTTGAATTTGGCTTTGTCAACAATGACTTTGTTAAGGAAGCTTTGTGAGCCTGCTAGAGACACGTGGCCAAGTGTCAAAAGATAAACTGAGCAAACAGCATTACCTTGGCCACTTCGTTGCTGCTGTGCCCCAAACAAAAAAAAACCATGGGAAAAGCACTGGGCAGCAGGTGAACAGAAAGCTCACACTGCAGAGTCCCTCATAGTACCCAGGCTCTTTGCTGCTTAACCAAAACCAGAGCTCCAAAGAAGTCATGAGGCTGAGCCAGAGGAGCAGAGCTGAGGAGCACAAGCTGATCCAGAGATGCCCAAGGAAACTGCACAAGCATCATGCAAATAAACCTCACCCCAGTTTCACCTCCCTTTGCTTGCAAGCAGGCACCACATTTCCATCCTGACACAGAGCTAGGAGCAAGTTCCAGCAGCATTCACACACCTCCATCGCTTTTGACTTCTCATTTAAGCACTGAACTCTGAGTTTTGAGGGTGCTGGGTGCCCAGCACGGTGCTGCTGCTGAGAGGAGCTGCTTGCACTAGGCACTCTGACTCACCCCTCGTGCTGCTGCTCCGTGGGCACCACAGCTTGGCAATCACACTGTCCCAGGTGGGCACGGAGCCAGTGCTCACAGATGGGACAGATGTGGTGGTTCCTGTGGGGAAACACCATTGAGGACATGCATTCCAGCCCAGGTTGGACAGGGCTTGGAACAACCTGGGCTAGTGGAAGGTGTCCCTGCCCATGGCAGGGATAGGATGAGATGATCTGTAAGGTCCTTTCCAACACAAACCATTCTATGGTTCTATGAGAAGAACAGATCTACTCTACTCTGATTTTTTTATCCAAGCCCACCATGGCATCTGTGTATTTTTAAGTGGAAGACAGACCTTTCGTGGTCCATGGGCTGCTCTGTCTTGCTCCACTGTGGACCAAGTTCTCCTGTGCTGTCACCCCTCGGCACATCCAGAGCTTTGGCAGGAGAGCTGAACACAGACAGAGAGAGAAGACAACCTCAGTCCACCTGAATGTGTGGCTTTCCTGCACAACACAGCCACTTTTTTCTAAATATCAAATACTTTCTCCTGCTAAAACTGGACTTAAAAGGAACCAAAGGAATTCAAACTGCCACACCTGCTCTATCCATGTGGAGATGCTTTCCCCTTGTTTTGCTTTCCATAGACCCACGCAAGGAGAGCAGAAGCAAGAGCCTGGTGGTACCTGATGCCTACTGGGTCTTGGCTCTCCCCATCACTGATGCTGGGGACTGAGTAGATGAGTGGTTTGCCATGCTGAGTGCTCAGCCAGTCCTCACAGGTGGCACAGCCGCGGCGCGTGGGCCCAGCGTGAGGGGCCAGGGCAGCATGCAACTGTTCTTCACAGGTGGGACACACATGGCAACTCCTTTTGTGGCTGTGGATGAGAGAGACGTGAAGGATCCCTCTGGACAAGCTCTGAGAGCAGCCAGCAAACCCAAACCCTCCCATGAAGCAGCTGGTGCCTCTCAGCGCGTTCATTGCGGAGGTGTTGGCACTTGAGAGTCAAAAACTGCATGAAGATGTGCTGTGCAGGTGTGGTCAGCACCTGTGAGACCCATGGGTATAGTTAGAAGAGTGGCACAAGCTTTTTTGGGCAGATCAACTAGCAAACTCACCAAAAATAGGAGTTCCATGGCTTCTCATCAGCTGTTATCTTTAGGTGCATCGGTGCATCCCTTCCCTTCGTCTTCTGCTTTTTTAAATTCATGCTGTAAGAGCTGAAGAGACAGAAAGGAGAAAATTTGTAGAATAAAAAGCAAATCAGCAACATGGAAAGATAGCACTAACCATGCAAATATGTACTGAAGGTGTAGAGCTTGGAAGGGAATATCCAGTTACCTCTAGGGAAAGTTACAATTTACAAGGGGCAGCTTAGTGTCACTTACTGGTTTTCATTGTCTTTCCATCTCTTGATGAAGCAAAGAATTACAAGGGGCACTGGGGGAAATAACAAAGAAGGATAAAAAACCCCAACCCAAACCTAAGCAAATCTGGTGTGCAATGTAAAGGAAATACTGCAGTTTGGGCAGCAAAACTCTCTGTGCTGGGACTGTCACCCCTTGAGGTGCATCAGCCACACTGATGCAAAACCTCTCTCATGTCTCTGAACACAGAGCACAGGAACCACTGCTGCATCCCCCAACAGCAGGGAAACCCCCAAACCCTGCCCAGAGACACTCAGGACTGGGGGAGTGGAATGAAGAAAACCCACTGGCTCTGGCTACTCAACAGCAAGTAACAGCTCTGGGTTAGGAAAGTGTATTTTCAATTTTAAGCTACTCACCAATGCAAACAGGGATGAGGATACCTGCTAGAGAAGAGAATAATGAAAAGGATGTTAAAAAAATGAAGCCCAAAACGTGGTGCAATTACAGCAATTAACAAGACTCTTAAGCAACTGAGCTCTTACCCAGCCAGTAATAATTCTCTCCTGAGAGTTCAGTTTGGTTTGTTGCTGCTGTAGTGTGAACTAAGGAGGGGGGAAAAAAAGAAAAAGCATTCAAAATGCTATTTTATGTGCTCCTAAATTTATATATAATGATTCACTGAGGAATAAATGTTGCATGGGCAGGTGGTTTGGGCATCTGTGGCCCACAGAGAGCTCTTGGTGCCACTCCAAGCCTTATGGACAGAGGGGAGTCTGCTGGCCCAACTTGGCTTTATGGCCTGGGGGTTGTTGGATGTTAGATATAAATCCATTCTGAGGTTTATTCCATCAGCTTTCCAGTTACTGATACACTTTACACATTGTTTGGGGGCCTACAAGGAGCTGGAGAGGGACTCTGTTAAGAACTGCAGTGACAGGACAAGGGGGAATGGGTTCAAACTAAGGAAGGAAAGTCTAGGTTGGATGTGAGAAAAAAGGGTTTTGCTCTAAGGGTGGTGAGACACTGGCACAGGTTGCCCAGGGATATTGTGACTGCCCCAGCCCTGGTGGTGTTCATTCCAGGCTGGATGAGCCTTGAGCAACCTGATCTAGTGAGGAGGTGTCCCTGCCCAGGGACTAGATGATCTGTAAGCTCCATCCCAACCCCTAAATTCTATGATTCTATGATTCCATGATTGTTAATTGAAGTGCTGCCTGTTCCTCTTGAAGGGGAAATGTAAACCCATGTCCAGCTGTGCCCACAGTGTTCCTTGGCACCTTGCAAAGCACAGTCTGGCTGCTGCTCCCCTGAAAACAAACCCTAGGGAATACCTGTCCACACTGTGGTCCTTTCCTTTCTGAGAGAAGGGAACTAGGAGTGCTTATCTTGCACAGCAAGAAAAAAGTACTGGAGAGCAGGATGATCACCCAGCAGTGCTCACCCCTGCACTCAGGAGGAAACCCACTCCAGATGCCATCGACCCCGTTCTCTGTCGTGCAACGAAGAGTCTCATTTCCCACAGGCTCCAGCCCAGGGTCAAGTGTGTATGTTGTGACTGGCTCAGACAGAAACTCCCCTGTACCACTGCTGTTGTGCTGCCCATTGGGAGTGGCTGGAGGAGGAGGGCGAGAAATAGCTGTGGGAGAAAGAAAAGAGATCAGGAGGTGACCCCTGAGATGCCTAGAGAAAAGAAGGCTCCAATGAGACCTTAGAGCACCTTCCAGTTCCTAAAACGGGTTACAAGAAGGTTGGAGAGGGACCTGGACAAAGGCACGCAGTGTTTGGAGATGGAGAAATGGCCTAAGCTGACTGAGAGAAGGTTTAGATTGGATATTGGGAAGAAATTCTTCCCTGTGAGGTGCTGAGGCACTGGCACAGGTTGCCCAGAGAAGCTGTGGCTGTTCCATCCCTGGGAGTGTTCCAGGCCAGGTTGGATGGGGCTTGGAGCAACCTGGGCTGGTGGACAGGGGTCCATGGCAGGGGGTGGGATGAGATGAGATTCATGCTCCCTTCCAACCCAAACCATTCTGGGATTCTGTGGAGAGAGCAGAACCCAAGGGCCATTTGTGCACAGGGGCTGAAACAGGAGCACTGCACTCTCAGCAGTTATTTTAGCTGCTCCCCAGCCTGCCCTGTGGGGCACTGAGGACACCAGGTTGCTGGTTTATGTCAGTCTTTCACATGCAGAAAGCACTAGAGATGCTCCTGGTGAGTCTCTGCTTTATCACAGCAGCTTTCTCCCTTCCAGACATACTCTATGTCTGACTTCACTTAGTAAAATCAACACACAAC
>NW_008674178.1:25137-27489 GCF_000695815.1 Acanthisitta chloris
ACGACTTCACTTACCCTGACACACTGGAATTTGACCCCAGGAAACTTCTCCTTTCCGTAGGGTACAAAAGATGAGAGGTGATGCTGCCTTTAGTATGTACCTGCAGGGGGAAAAGGCACATCCCAAAACCAGTTTGTTGTCACCAGCCACGAACATGTCACCACAGAGGTGCCAAGGACTCCACGGGCAGAGTCCCAGTTCACACACCAGTGACTCTGACTGGGCAACTGGGATGCAGTGGGCAGCTGCCTCCACACTCACCCACTGTCACACACCACATTTGCTCTGGCACCAAACAGATAATCATTTGTGATAACTTTGCCATGTTCTGGACTTGCTGGAATACCACAAGACTTCCCTGGGGAAAAAAAAAAAAAAGAAAAAAAAAAAGAGTGAGATTATCCTTAGGTCACTATGAGGATGGGGAAAAAAATCTCCACAGGCTTAGTTTGCCTGACAGTATGACAATGTCAAACCAGGCAACTGAAGGTGTTAAATGTCATTTTAAGAGAGCAGTTCTAAAGTACAGATGTGGCACTCAGAGCACTGAAATGATGTGGAGACACTCACTCTGGCACAGCTCAGGGACTTCTGACCACGTTAAGTCATCCTGGCAGGTGCTGTTGGGGAGTTGGTCTGTGGTATTCTCAAAGCCTAAGCGACAAATGTACTTCACTGTGGTACCAACAGGGTAAAAATTCTTTGTTTGATCTTCCTGTGAGATCTGAGCAAATCTCACGTGTCGAGGGACGTGACAGCTACCTGCAACAACAGAGACAACCCAAGTGTCCAGTTACAAAGCAAAAATAACAGGATTTTGCATTTAACTACGTATAAAGGTGAATCCAAGTGATGATGCACAAGCCTTGCTAGGAATATGGACACCACAAATAGCTTTAAGAAGGTGATTTGTGTAATCAAACAGGAAGGGAAGCGACAAGAAGGATGGAGAGAGACTTTTTACAAGAGCATGGAGTGACAGGCCAAGTGGGATTGGCTTCACACTGACAGAGAACAGGGCTGGATTGGATTTTAGGCAAAAGATCTTCCCTGTGAAGTGCTGAGACACTGGCACAGGTTGGCCAGAGAAGCTGTGGCTGCTCCATCCCTGGCTGCTCCATCAGGCCAGGCTGGACCAACTTAATCTAGTGGAAGGTGTCCCTGCCCATGGCAGGGGATAGAAATGGATGATATTTAAGGTTCCTTCCAACTCAGGCCAGTCTGTGATTCCATGAAAAGACATCCCCAGATGACTGTCTAATGGAGAAAGATTTAAATGTTAAACTTTTCTCTTTTTCAGTCATTCCCAAGCACAGTGCTTACTTCCTTTGCCAGTTCCACCAGTGAAGCATCTTTTCAATCATTCCCAAGCACAGTGCTTACCTCCTTTGCCAGTTCCACCAGTGAAGCATTTGAGCTGGGGAAGCACAGCCAGTTCTCACTGAGGAGGCTGCCAAATCCCCAAAGCCAAATCTCCTTTTTGAAACTATGCAGCTACGAAAATCTGCCTTTGGTTAACCCTCTGGTCACGAGTCAGCTCTGCCAGTGCTTTGCCTCTGTGGTCTTTCTCCTCTTCCCTGCACTTCCCAAGCTATGGATCTGTTTTTATTAACACAAGTGCCAGCACAGCCTAAGTGGAGTTAGGAAAAAGGGGCAGTAAGAGATTCTTGGCCAAGTGACTTCATCATGTGTCACTTGGGATGAGGAAATGCCTGTAACAGCGATTGCCAAAGCAGTAAAGGTTTTCACAAGCAGTGTGCATCCCCAGGCAACTCGTTTCAGAGAAAGGGAAACACTCACGGCCACAAAACTCCTGGAGGTTGGACCACTGGGAGGTTTCGAGGCACTGGATCAGGTCAGGGAGCAAGGGACGTTTCATGTACCCTGTAACACAGCTGTACCTCACTGTGGAGCCAATGCTGAAGCTTTCCTGGTGTTTCACATCCTCTGGGGGCTCTGCATGGCTGATATTTGGCAGTGGCCCACAGTCACCTGTAGCAAAACAAACCAGGATTTAGTGAGGCTTCTGCTGCCTTGGGCTGTCCCATGGGCAGGGCACACACAAAGTGTGGCACATGCACTGCCCACAGAGCAGAGCACGTGGAGCACAGAGACATGAAGCACAGGCAGAAAGAGCACACACAGCCACGTGGAGCACATACATGGACATGGAGCACACACATGGACATGGAGCACACACATGGACATGGAGCACACACATGGAGTGAACACAGAGCACACACTCACACAGAGAATACACTCACAGAGAGCACACTGAGCACACACATGGAGCACAGACACACACAGAGAACACACATGGAGCACACAGAGCATAGACAGACAATACTCACA
>NW_008674179.1:0-3202 GCF_000695815.1 Acanthisitta chloris
CTACGTGACCTGACTATATTCCTGAACCGAGGGTAGTACATCTCAAAATATTAAAAATCTTGCTGTATTGAGTGTTTCCTAATAATTTGTAAAGCTTCTATATAAATAAATGTAACTGTGTAGGTGTGATGTTGGCACTGTGTTTGTGTTTCAACAATATGTTTAGTGTGCTTTAGTTCAGTTTATCTGCTTTTATATTGGGACGCAAGTCAGCCATATAAATTCATGTGTGGCCGAAATGAGGATTAATGTGCTGGACAGTGTGGAGTGTAACTGTGATGGAAAAACTTTTATGGCAATTAGCAAGAGCTTGGAAACCAGTATTATACTGATGTGAATGCTGTCTGCATCGTTATTAAGTTTTATTGTAATGCTTATAATGGATCATTTGTGTACTTACTTGCAGAAATACCCACTTCTAATGCACAGTAACAAGTATAACTGGGAATCAATTAAATGTATGAGTTTGTGCAAATTATTCTTTTGAAAACCAATTCCATGGTATCCAAAAGACTTAGTTCCAGTCTTTTGTGGCATTACAATTTTAGGATGCAATAGCTAGACTGATATCTAACAGTGCTTCACTTGAGTTTATTGAGCAGTGTAGCAGATAGCCTGCAACAGTGTGCAGGGGATTTAACTGCAGTCTGAATGAGCACTTGGAATTTGTTTCATTTGACTTTGTTTTTATTTTTCACCTTCAGATGTTCAATTCTATTGTGTGAGATGAAATTCTCATGACCCCTTGTACTGTTTAGCATATCCTATTTGTTGATTAAAACTTCTGGTACACTGATGCATCTATCACCGACAGCTTTTCAAGTTACTTGCCAAAGGTTTCCTTTTTCCAACGAATGGGACTTTTTTTTGGTTTGTTTTCATTTTTTATTAGATTGCTTGTAGGCAGCATTGTTGAAGGAAGATGGGTTCTGAAAAATATTTCAGATAGGTATGATAATATTGACAGCAGTTGTGGCAGAACTTTCCCAGGGAAATTCTCCACCCACCTGATGAAATAAAGCATTACCAAGCCAGGAGCTGCAAAGGAAGGTGTTTTGCAAAACTGTTATTTGTAAAATCACTACTACACTGGATATAGCAAGCAGTTCAGTGAAGGTGAGATCTGTTGTGTTTTTCTCAAAAATAAATACAGTATGGAGTACAAATGATCCCATCTCTTCTCCCCAGTGGTGTATGGTCTTGTTTTCAGTGTTTTTGTCTTTTAAGAAATTTAAAATTCATGTTAAAACATTCTGTTTTGACATAGAGAAGATAAGTTACATTTTGCTCTGTTTTTTTAGGACAGCAGTCAATAGTAAAGACTGGTCCTGTACTACAGCAGCAGGTGGACTTTATGGTTGAATTTACTGTAGTGCATGTGCCTGTGGGTCAGAGATCCATGGGGATCTGAGGTGGCCTGGGAAGTGCAGCATGCTCAGGGCAGCCTGTGCTGATGCTTTCAGTGTGTATCCCATAGGGACAGTTCAGCAAGCAGCCCACGAATGGGTTTTGGTGTAAAGAACTGTGTACCCATCTTTTCTGTAATAGAAATGATGCACGTGCTGGGATGGTAGAGGAACTCTTGCAATCCAGTGCCTTCCTCTGCAGGGCCAGTGCTCAGAGCTGTAACCTGTAGCATCTGTGTGGTGTGCTCACCTGCTGCATCTTCATGGTACTGGTGAGTGAGAGGAGTTTCTGCTATGTCACTAAAAAGATTTGGACTGGTCTAAGCTCTCCCCTGGACTGGTGGCTTCACAAATGACTCTTTGTTCAAAGGCACATGAAACATTCTGCAGGACAGCAAAACTTGCTAGTATTTATCCCCCCTTTATGGCTGAAATAAACCCCTGCTCATGAAGATCCCATAATTTACCAGTGTGATTCATGAGGTTCTGCCCTACTTATGGGCAGATGTACACAGTATTTTCTTTTCCATATGTTTATTGTCTAGCAAGCAAAATTCATTAAGACATGTAAACAATTCAAAAATAATTCAGCGTTTTATTGTTTGCGTTGCATTGCTTTAAATAAGTCCCAGATAATTTTAGAGCCATGCAAATATAAGTTAAGTCCTTAGTGTTCAAAAGGTTTGAAATACAAATGAAACCTCTTGAATATTTTTAGTATTCTCTGACTGGCAGAAACCTTATTTGTTCACATCATCAGTGGATGGCAAGCAGACATTTTTCTAGAACTTATTATATAGTCAGTTTGAAAACTCTTCCTGATCATCTACAGTAGAAAAAACCCTAGTTTCTTAATAGAGCATAAACAAACAGTGCAGCAGTTTGACATTGACACTAATGATATAAGTATCACTGTATTTGTGTGGAGAGAGCAGCTGAGCAGATGTGGACGTACCATACCAAAGTGATGAAATGGTACCACTCAGAGCAGAGGTACTTTATCTTGGAAGTCTTTGGCTTACAAGTAGAGCTAATATGCGACTCTTCATATGCATGATACCTTCTCTACAGACAGGCTGCTCCTGCTACAAATGTCAGTGCTCTACCTGTCACTGCAGACCATGGTGCTTGGCTGTGAAAGCACCTGCAAGGCTGGCAGCCAGAGCACAGAGCTAAGCTGGCTTGGCCAATCTTAATGTGGTGCATCTGCATTTCTGAAAGGTTGCTCTGATGTCTTTGCATTATCTTCCTGGCTCTGGTGTCTTTGCATTATTTTCCTTTAAACTATTGAGGTAAATCAACTTCCATTCCAGTTCAACATGTGTTTTTTTTGCTTTGGACCAAACAACCTATGACTGCACAGAGAAAAATGAGAGGTTCTAGGTGGGGGAGAATTTTTAGGAATAAGTTGGCAATCTGGATTTTACTTGCGAAATCTTAGGTTTTTGTTAACTGAGTATTCATTTCAAAGTGAAATAGCTAAGCTATTTGACTTACTTGATTCCCATCCCTTTATTTCTCCCCTACCCTGTTTTCCCTGTCACTTGCTGATTCATGCAAGCCCCCTTTAATAGCTCTGACAATAGCAGAAACTAAAAAGAAGGACTAGAACAAGATTTAGGTGAATTAATTTTGAAGTATTTATTGCATAGAGATTACAGGAGAACGTGTTCAGGTTTGAATTTGATATGTATTTGATCTCCCAAAGAACAGTACAGAATATTTGATGGAGTTTTTCAGAAGCGCTTTCAGGTTAGCTGTCTCTACAGTACTTTATTGAATTTTGAAACTTGTTC
>NW_008674179.1:3217-15898 GCF_000695815.1 Acanthisitta chloris
TGTGTTTAATCCCTCCAGTCTTCTGTGACAGCCCAGCCCTCACTTGCTGTATTGTGACAGATGCTATAAAAATCCTCTTAAATGTCAGAGCTGTTGGATAAAGGGATAAATAGTGACTTGCAGATGATTACAGAAGTTTTTGCATTTTTCAGATTTGAAGGCTGTGAAGTAGTCAGTAAAGATTCATGCTCCTTTTTAGCAGCTCTTGAACACACTGATGGCACATTTGTTTTCTTCAGTTAATTTCTATGACTACTTCTGAAGTAGCTCAGAGATTGTATAAAAACCCTGAAGTTAAAAACCCTCGGTCAGATACATAGATTTGTAGGCTTCAGAGATTTTTACCTTAAGAAACTGTTAAAAGAGTAAGCACGAGTTTTGGAATTACGTTTAGAATGGGAACTTTTAATTTCTCTGACCTTTTTTGTCTGCAGGTACATCAGACGACTTTCTGGCTGCATATGTTCTATCATAATATTTTAGGAAAATAAAACAGAATAAGGAACTTTATGTTGGAATTTTGAGAGCAGTAAAACTGAAGATGAAGGAAATGCTGTGATTTCTTCTGTTGCTTGGAGGATATGGAAGACTTTATACAATTTATGTTATTAATTTCCTTGGACAGAGGTGCATTTATGTGTGTCCAAAGCATATGTTTGGTCTAAAACTTGAACATCATTTAGCGTATTTTGCTGCAGCAACAAGAACTGAAAAATTTGCTCTGCGTCTAGCACAGAGACTAATGAGCTAATCTTTTTTGCCTTTTATTAAGTACTGTGAAGTAGATGTTAATTGTACTAACAAGCCTTCTTTCCATAGAGTGAGTTCACACATATGAACCAGTACATTGTCAGTTGTTCTTAGAGAAAGTGTCAGTTACATCAGTATACATTTGTTTTCATAGAGATCTCCTATTGCTGCTGTTGGAAAGCAAGAAAGACTGAAATGTAACCAAGTGATTGTGTCCAAATACACTGAGTTATTTCTATAGAGTAGGACTTTCAAAAATTCCAGACTGAACGTCATACTTAGATAAGTTAACACCCTGATAAGAATTCACCTGTGTTTCTTAGTGACAATATATTTTTATTTTTTCAATCATGAGTCCACCTGTATGTGGGCTTTCTTTTATTGATGGCCAGTCTCCTAGGTAGTGCTCTGTGAAGAACACACTTCAAAATGTTTGTGCTGTGTTGAAGCAGCAAGTGGATAAACTTCAATGACTCCTTGTTTGTCTGTTTTAAATGCCTCCACAAGCACTTGTGAGAGGGACAAGGCTTGTCCCTCTCCCCTGTTATTGGAGGGACCATGATAATACTGGCCATGAAAATGAGCCTTTGACTCCGTATTTTCTGTTCTCAAATTTGCATTGCCAAATTAGTATCCCATGTATTGTATTGGAACAGGTAGCATAGTGTATGTTCATTTAAAACTGGGAAAGTTTCTGTCTGCTTGTCCTAAGGGATGGATCAGACTTTTACACTAATGACCTCCTGGTACATTTATTAAATAACGCCCATGACTTTTACTTCGTTCAAGCACATAATTCTTCTGCAGGCCTATTAAAGTAAGAAATTCAGTGCACTTTCAGCAGAAAGGTTACTTGTGGTGTCACGGAAATCGATACAAGATGCCTATTAGTGGATTAATTTTTTGTTTATGCTTGAGGTTTTCTTTGTTACTGTATTAGTTTAAGGTTTTAGCTCTAATGAGCATATAGAAATGTGAGTAATGGTAAAATAAGAATACTAAGTCTCTTTGGGATATATATGTAAACTTGAAATGCTTCGTTAGGTATAAATTGAATAGGAGAACATGCGTCGAAGTCTTTCAAGTGTCATCATTTGGGATATATAATCTTTTGCATGTTCCTAGTTAGTACCTAGCAGTCTGGAAACTAATGTGGTTGTCTTGGAAACAGGCCTTGTTTTCCTTTTGTTAATATCTAGATGCGAAATCATTGTCTTCCATGAAAATCTAGAAGCAATACTTCTGAAGGAAATAGCTGCAAATTTAAGATGCTTGTCTTACATTTAAAGAATTGATGCTGGAATGTGTAAGTGATGCTTACATTGTGAGCTTTAATTATAATTGTGTGATTATGTTGCTGAAACGGTCTTTAGGGTTTTTTTAGGTAAAACGCTTGTACTTGATGTTGGTGTTTGTCTGGGAATTATCTGCAGTCAAACACTTTGCCAAGATTTCCTAGCTTAATATTTAAATAGAAATATTACAGTGTAGCCAATACATTTAGGAAGTTCCTAAAAACAGTCTATCTCTTCCAGTCTTTTTTCTTGCCTTGCTTTAAATGAACAGCATGTGATAAACCCTTGAATATTCTGTGAGATTATAGCATAATATTTGCCAGACAAAACATCAGCAGTAGACTAAAGGACACAGAACAGCTTTTTTATTAGCCAAAGAGCTGCCATGCACAGCACAGAATGTCAAAGAAGAATAGACAGTGAGTCAAGAAATAACCATCATTCAAATTGCTGAGGGTTTACTAGGATTTCTATGGAAGGATGAAACAAATGTTCTTGAAATTTAACTTTTTGGGTCTGTAGCTTATTTGTCCAGTCACAGCAGTCTTGCAGTTTGGTATTAGCAACAGTGTGATTTCATCATAAGTTTTACGGATGAAGGTCCAGACTGAATAATGTTCCATGTTTTGTCCTTAAATTTTTAACTTTAATCAGTTCTAATGCCTTTTAAAATATGTTTCTTTTCCAAATGCTTTTGTCTCCTTTACCAATTTAAAAGACTTCCAAATACTGACATGACCTTCAGAGAAGAATATTTTAAAAAATTCTTTCATAAAAGAAGTTTGGGTTTTTTTTGGTGGACCTCACACTTTGAATGATAAAACCTGTCCAAGGACAGAGAACCATGACAGGATCTTGTTGAGCCTTTGGAACCCACTCATGGGACAATCTCTTTCGTCCTACCTCCATTCTCTTCCTTCTGCTTCATTTCTTGTGCTGCACCTACATTTCAGATAGATCTCTCTTTTCAGAACTTGATTGGTCATTTTATTTTTTCTTAAATGTTGTTTTTCCTTCAAGTATGTTTCATTTTTTCCCCTTTCTTATTCCCTAGAATAAACTCAAGTTTTCTATTTAAGGCCCAAGATAAAGGTTATTAACCCTAAGTGAAGAGGACCTCAAAGACTATGGTTGTTACCAGATGATGCACAAAGCTTTTAGTGACCTGTATTCTGGCCCTTATGTACAATACTGATGTAAGTATTGTGCGTCCAGAAAGAAATAAATAATCACAGCTTGTTTTTCCACAAATGACAGTAGTCACTCTGATGTACCCTAATGGTGTTGTGTATCATTTTGGACTTAGTAACATTTATATATGTTTACCTTGATGGTCAGGCCATAAACTTCCCACTTTCACCTCAAATTATGATCTCATAAGTCTTACATAGAAAAGGATATCAAAATAGCATGTTATTTAAGCTACAAACAAAGCTGAGTTAGTCCTTGAGCTTTTTTCACATTCCTCTAAATAAATGTCATTTCTTCCAATTTAACAATATTAGTTAATTGTGTTCCAAAAAAAAAAGCAGTCCCATTTTATACCTTCCTGATCCAATAATAATTCTCCATGCTGATTACTAAATATTACATAATTATATTCCCTGGCTCCAGTTTAGCTGAACAATTTTTCATTCTCTCCTCCAAAACTGCAAGCAAGCAACTAAAAATAAGTCCCTGAGCCCCTTATGGTAACAGTTCTGTATAGTTACAGTATGTGCATCATTGTGTTGCAGTGATCAGTTCCCTGAAATTTACTTGCTAATCACATGCTCTAGCATCCTTCCCGAATATCCTGGGAAAACATGATATTGTTAAAGTTCTGAGATTAACTTTTAGCAAATTTGAAGTTTTCTGGTTGTTCCCATTCTTTATGATCCAGTGACTTTGTTCTGGATAAATCTATTTTACCTCTGTGAATTGTAATTAGAAATGGTGACGTGGTCTTTCATCGTCAGAAATAAAAATATACGTAATTCAAAGTTAGTTCTAAGGATAAAGAGGAACTAAATTTTTGTTTCATCATGTGTTTCACTTCAGGATGTTGCAGACTCTGACTTCAGCAGCATTATGAAAAGATAAAGCAAACTCCAGGGGAGAGATTGTAGATTCATTCAAGGAGAAATGGTATTTTTATTGCCTTTTGTAATTACAAAAAGCACAAACAAAATAACTAGTGAACACTTTTCTTTTACCATACACAAGGAAGTTGACTGAAGACAGTCATCTAACACCAGGGACACAGAGAGAGACACGTTGTTGCTTTCACAGTGATGAGACCCACATCTCTGGAGGACAGTGTATCCAGTCATCACATCATGTGATGGATACACGTGGATACACTGGAGAAACTTAACGTGTTTAAGACAGAAGTTTCTTTGTCCAATGCTCAGCACAAAGACAACCTACATCTCTAGCTTCACTTAGACACGTGACATTTAGATGCAGGCAGTCCCATTGCAAGTGCTAGTAGTCCCTGTGGCTTGAAATGACCTCTGCAAATCTTTCCACCTAATGATGGACTGAAATACCTAATAGTATATCCAAGCTGCTCTTCACACAATGTGTTTTAGAGCTTCTCATTAGTTACACTTGGATATATTGAAAAGGGAGGATTTTATTTCAGCTGCATTCAGATGTATCCTGTAGCATGGTGGCTCCTCCCTACTCATGATCTTGAAAGATACTTGAATATCCTTTACATGCAGTTTGGCATCCGGAAAACTGCATCACTTTTATACCTTTTGTGGTTTGCATTTGCCTAAATGAAGTCTGTGTGCTGCTCTGCTGTCCCTATTTTGCCTTCTTTTCTGGGGTGCCACTGTAGTGACTGGCCCAGCAGAGGGGCAGGGACAGTGGCTGTGAGTTAGCAACTCTGATTTAACCCCACTGTGGGATTTTTTTTCCTGTTGGAGATTCTTCAACTGCCCTGCTCAAAAGGTGATGTGGTGCACAGGGGAAGAAGGAGGAAATTGTCCTGGAAGGAATGCAGTTTTCACTGTTGCTGGATTGGAGAAAAATGCTGTAAAAATTTTTAGTGCTCTTTCACATAATCTGACCTTTTCAAAAATGTGTATGAAAATGTGCTTTCCTTTAATTTCTGAGATATATTTTTTTAAATAATAGTGAGTAAGGCTTCAACATTTATAAAAATACTCTTTCTGATACCCTTTTTTATTCTTACTTATAGGTGGTTTAAGTTTCTTAGTGTTCTTATGACTGCTTTTTTGGCAAGCTACTCAGTCTTTTTTAAACATTTGTGAATAAAATGTATCTGAATAAAAAATACTTATTTAGTGTGTTATATCCTAAGTTCTGCTTAACAGAACCCTTCTTTTATTAATGGAAGATATCAAGGATGGCTGAAGTTTGAAATGTAACAGATATGACAGATTTTGTTTAAGACATCTTATTCTTTATATTTAAGAGCTGTCAGAAGGTGGTAAACAGGTCTTAGAACAGCAGCATTTATAAGCAAATTGCCCTCATGAGATCCAGATAAATCATTCAGCCGGAGAGCTAATTACATCTGTATCCTATGGCATAGCCACTGGTATCCAAGGAGGATTAGAGTATTATTTAACTGATACCTCAAGATAAGCAGTGGTGAACACAGGACGTGAACAGCATTTGCTTGCTGACCTCGGTTGTTGCAGCCTCTGTGGGCTGCAGCACTGTCTCAGGTCTCTGACTTGGCAGTCATGACTACCTTAGGCCTAACTACCCTGCTGAAGGGATGTTCTATGGCTTTCTTTAACATATTTGTGTGGGAAGATCTTTCTGGTTCTGAAACCAAAAAAACCTGAGTGTTACTTTCCCCAACTCTGGCTCTCTTAGTAGATATTGAAGATGTTGTTGATGTAACGTGTGCTGTGACATTGTTAAAGGAGATGCTAGAACAAGAAAACATGAGGAAAAAGACTGGTTTCTGTCATAAATAAGCTTGTTGTAGTTTTTTTTCTTGTATATGCCTGTTCTGCTGTTACACATAGAATGGATGCTGAGGTGATTTAAATGCCAGAAGAGAAAGTTGTTTTTTCACCTTCTGTCAAGACTTGCAGTAGGAGCTGGACATCTTTATTCCCCAGAGGTCTTCTGCTGTGCTGGGTACCTCAGAGTGAAATTCCCATCTTCATTCCTTTGCCCTTTTCCCAGAAATTACTATTTTAATTTTGCACATAAGGTACTCTGATAATGCTGCCATATGTTATTACCTGGTATCATTCAAATACCATTTGATGGGTATTTTCAAAAGCAGGGGGAAGGCTTACTCAGCATCCTTTATAGTATATTGACTTATTTTTTTAAAGTGATCATGCTGTATCCTTTACTAAAACAAAGGTGGTTTTAAATTTAAATTTTAAATTGATAATACATTATTGCTGTTAAAGGATGTCTGACTTTACATAGCTGTTTATTCACATCAGATAATTTATTTGGCAGTAATTGTATTTTTTGTAGTTTTAAAAATGTTTATGCGCTATTTTAAGTGGTATTCTAGGGTGAAATGTAGGTTGTTATGGCTTAATGGATACATGAGTGTATGAAAATATTTACTGTACTGGTGTATTAAGCTGAGCTTAAGTGTGGCAGAATTTTCCAGGGCTTGTTATTGCATTTTTAACTATACTTATAGCTTCAGGCAAAATGTTTGAAGATGCTCTGGAACTTCATGAGGTGTAGCTCTCATTTTAAAATCACGTCTGTAATATTTTATCTTTTGCTGGTTCTCAGTTGGTTTAACATCAAAACAGTTTTGTAGTAAAATATATAGTAAATAATTTACAGAATTCTGTCTGAACATCCGTAAAATAATTCATTCAACATATCTCTGCATAGTAATAACAACAGGTTGCTCCTGGCTGTGCTGTTTGTTCGCAGCTGTTTCTTCATGCTGCTGTCCTAGCAGCATGTGTTTGATTTTGCTCTGAGTAGCAGCAGAAGAATTTGAAATGCTGCAATTTGAAGTTAAATTCCAGGGAGAGATGAGGGTGGCCTGTCAGACCATCCTAATTGGTTTTATGTCACCCTGAGAAAGATGAATTTAAAATAATCTGATAGCATTTTCGTAGTGCCTGACTGTGCCCTGTTTGTTTGACATGTCTCAGAGTAGCGTTTTCTGATCTGGCCCAATAGTGTTGTTTATCAGTACTATCATTAATTTGGCTGCAAGTGGGGATAGCCTTTTTGGAATGGATGAACACTTCAGCTTTATACTTCAACTGCTTAAGGAAGATAAGCATTTTAGGTTCTTCTTTAAGAGAAGATGTGGCAAGAAAGTGAATTGTACAGGTAGTTACTGTGAACAGACATATCTGTCCTGACCTTTTCTATCTAAATGAATCATACAGAGATTTTTTGAGTGATTGTTTAAAATGTAGAATTGTGCATGTTGAGGAGGATGCCAAAGAAAATAGAAATTATGATTACTGTTCTTTCCAGTGAAAATGGGCAAATGGGCTCTTAACCTATTTAATTTTAGGATTAAATCAAAATGTCTATTGGCATTTTGTATTTGCATATGAGATACACAGCTCTTGGTGTGGTCTGGAGCAGGTAGGAGTCTATATATCTGGCAGTCAGAGAGTGGGGCTTTTGATTGTGTGATTTTTGCTTTTATTTTTCTATTTAAGCCTTTCTCAGCTTTGAAAACAACAAGGCTGACGCCCCTTCTGTAACGTGTGGCATTTTAAAACCTCAAATGTCACCCATCCCCTTGCCCTTTTAATGAATTTCTGCTTTCTATGAATGCTTATGAATCAGAGAGCAGAGGAAAGCTGTGTGTGCACTTCAGTGAGTGAATTTAAACAAAAAACTCTTTGGTTATGGATTACAGCAAATACCTTCTGATTTTCTGTATAAATGACTTAGAGGGTCAAGTATTTAATCATGTCGTAGGATTTTAAGAGAGCTTTGTGGTGTCATTCAGCTTGCATACTGTAGATGCCAATGTGCTCTGTGGGCAGAACCAGCATCCCTAAGGAGAGCATCAGACCATTCAGGTGAGGTATCTGCCCCTCTGCAAATGGCAGTGCAGGGATATGGCCAGTCTGCCCCTCAGACTGTTACTTTGGACCTCCTTTAAGGTGGGGAGAGTGTCTGTGATATGGATGGCCAGGATGCTGGGATTTAATACTGCGTAAATCAGCCATCTTTTGGTGCTAAATGGTCAGGAGAGGTTGTCTGGACTTGAACTTGCTTCTGATCCTCTTTGTTTCTGGTGGCAGCCATATGCAAGGGGTAAAGGCTTTTACCCTTCAGCTGGTGGTTTGGGTTTTGCTTATTTTTTTTCATGTAGGTACCCAGAAAATGTACAGCTGATGCAGGCAGAGGATCACTGCAGTAAGAGCTACTTAGAAAGAACCAACCAACCAACCTAACAAAACCCTAAGGTGCATAGGTTGTCCCTGGCAGACCTACCATACTTGACCCTCCATGCAAGGGAGGAGAGCACCTGTGTCCCTCTGCCATCCTTGTGTACACTAAGCCTGGATCATTGAAAGTGCAGGTTTACTTGTGTTCCATTTTGTGTCTCCTGTCTCTGGTTCTGCGAGCACACTGTGAACTATAATTGGAATAAGCTGCCCTTGAAAAAGCTGCCAAGGATTTGTGTCATGATTGACAAAGGAGTTTTGTTATATTTGGAACACATATGTAACATAAAATGAAAGCAGAAGCAAAGGAATTTTCCTCGTTTGGGAAAGCTAAGCAATGATTTATTTCAGTTCTGCTGGTAGCGAAGATGGCACTGGGAAATAGTTAAATTCTGTATCTAATGAAAACTGGACCATACACAAACATACTGCTCCTTATTACCTGAGAGTGTCTGTGATCATCATATTTTGTGACCAAGGGTATATTATTGAAAGAACAAATGTTAGCTTTTCCATCCTTTTTTTTCCCTCATCATGCTTTTAAACCTATTACAGAACTTTGGAGTTCAGCCTATTAAAGTTCATGTGCAGTTAGCAAAATGGCACATTTTGTATAGAAGCTGAATCTCAAATTACTGTGTACCATGGAATCATGTAGTACCTTTCCACAATTCACTGATCACATAATAGCAGTATAGGCTTCTGAGAGGACAGTAATGTGTTAAACAGTTAAGTATCCCAGGCTTTGTTCATTCCTCATCTGGCAACACAGGCAGACAAAATGAGATATGCCATGTAGTTGGTCTTGTTTCAGCACTTTTGTAAAGGCTGAAGCATATTTTTTTGGTGCATCACTGACTTTTGGTAAAGTGAATTGAGAAAGTTCCATCTTCTGTCATGAGCCAACCAAACCCCAGCATGTTTTCAGGGTCCAGTTTTGAATTTCTGTTCACATTGCAAATTGATGTGAAACTGCAACTATTGAGGCTTTCTGGCACGTACAGAACATTTGTTCTGCTAGAAAACGAGTGGGGGAAAAGAGCCAGCGGTGACAGTCCAGATTGGAGTGCTGTGAAGCAGAACACCTGGCATCAAGGAATGGGAGAAGTACACTCCATTGCTGTGTCTGGCTGCAGTGAGTGAGTATTGCAGCTTTGTTGAGGACCACCATTTCTGAGGTTTGGATGATTTACTGCTGATGCTTTGTGAAATGTGATGCTTTGATGTTGGATTAAAAAAGATTGCAGACTTGTTGCCAGTAATTAATTTGATATTTTTGGAAAAGATGATCTTCTGGTCAGCAAAGTTTGTAAAATTGTAACCTTTCTTTAAGTGGACTTTGATTATTTCTAGGTTCTATAGCCCATGCCTGCAGCAGTAGCCCAAGACTGCTCCCAGGTGGTTCATTAGCAGTGGGGAGGACTTTTCTCCCCCTGTGGAACCCACACGTGTGGAACATCTCTTAGAGGGGTTCTTGGGGTTTGTATGTTGAGTCAGATCTGTTGGTAAGATATGAAGAGTTTCACTTTGCTTGCTTTCAGTATTGTTTCTGAATTACATGCTGTGTATGTTGTTGTTTGGTATAATGAGGTGTTTTTTATTTTTTGAATCCAGAGTCAGTATTGACTGGATTGTTCGGTGCAGAAATTTGAAGATAGAGTGAGGTGAAATAGTTGGTGTGTCACAGTTCATGTGGTTTTGGTCTGCTGATATCTTCGGCGATCACATTTGTCTGTCTGCCCTGATAAGAAATTCTGTAAATCACAAAGTTAAAGACTTAACCCATTAGAATTTTTAATCTTGTTGTTACTATTTGATTGTTCAATCATCGGGAAAAAACTATTTGGTTCCTTCAAACCCTACACCAACTCTACCATGAGGTAATACCACTGAGCTGTAGGTTTACTGTTTTAGCTATCTGTTTTCTTGAAATAGCTATGAAGTAAGCTTTGCAACAGGGCTGGTAAGATCCTGCTGACTTCAGTGAAGCTTGACACAGTCCATGAACAGTGTACTGTATTTATGTTTGTCAGTGGTGCCATTTTGAAAATTATCATATGCTCATGAATATAATTCTTCTCATTCACTTCTCTGGAATTATTAGACATGGATCTGAAGTAGTGGCTTTAGTTACTTTGCTGGTCATTGGATGAACAATTCAGTAGGCAATAATGAGGTTTCTTTTAGCTGATTATTGGGAATTAAAATAATGCCTATATCTCATTGCTATAATGCTGTGCTTTTTAATACTCCTGATAGATAATCCTGTTGTTTTTTTTTTTTAAAGAAGTGTTATCATGTAACAGTCATCATTCTTATTATTCAGAAAATAGGTTTTTTTAGGTCAGTTTCTAATACTATATTCAGAGTTGTGCTTGAAACTTGAAGGGTGCTTTAGAGGATCCTGTACTGAAGTAGGAGAGAAGCCTGTATTTCTTCCAATTAAAAAATTTATTTCAAAATTAATTTCTTAATTGTGGAGCTTGTTTTTAAGTTCCTCTTAAGAAAAATGGAAGTTTAGGCTCCCTTTTAGCCCAGTGTTTAACTGTGTGCTAAACTTTGAAACATCCAGGTTGGTTCATGGACTTCGGTAAGTACACACACCATGAGGCTTTTGACAAATTCACTCACTGCAGCTTCTCTGAGAGCTGCTGCAGCAGAGGGAGCATGGGAGCTCACAGCTTTCATGCTGCTGGGCCTTGAACAGAGTGTCAGAGGTGGCACCACCAGCTGAATTAAATTTGCTGAACCTCTGTCCTTGCAGAGCTTTGAGTGTTGTAATTTAGAAAAGTCATAATGGTCAAAGATTGCTCCAAAGTGGTGAGAAAGCAATTTTCCAGCTCTGCCCACATTACTGGTGTGACCCATTGGCCACTTCCATTTCTGACCTTGAGAAGGTTTTGCTTTTCTGATGGTTCTTAGCTTGGTAATGATGTAATACATCCTGACTGTGTTGCCTGTCCACTGACATAAATGCTGTTATCTAAGTAAATGTGGTCCAAATGCTTTCTGTGGTAACAGGATTGTAAGTAAGTCTGAACAAACGTATATGTTCCAAACAGTGCAGAAAGGGGGGCTATCCTTTTCTTTTTTTTTCCTTTGGGGAATGAGTGTGCAATGCAGAGGTATCTGTCCTTATTACAGTAAAATGCTTTTCAAATGTTGACCTGCATTTGTCAATTTTGTGACATTTATATTCCTTCCTCATTAGAACTACGCAGCATTGATACAGCAGCAAATTAATGAGGACAAGCAAAACTTGAGAGAAAAGTCTGTGTATGGAATCCAGCTCACAGAAGAAAAACTTGATGACTTCCGTGATGAACAGATTGGGCAACTGAAGGAGCTGATGGATGAGGCTACCAAACCTAACAAGGAAATAACCATTTCTAAAGACTCAGAACAAAAAAAATAGAAGATTTAAAAAATTGTTTTAGTGCATATGGAAGCATTTTGAAACTTCCTTTTCCAGTTGGACTTGATTGTGGTTTCTGTGAAATAATGGGCACTGCTGATGCCATAACTTGTCTGAAATGGATGTGTCTGGGCATTTGGCTTTCTGTGCAAGAATAAATGTGAAAATGAAATAATTACAACACTTTTATGTTAATTGCAGCATCTTTTTCTGCTTATTTTTCCTCCTAATGGAAGGTAAAGACCAAAAGAATTAAGTAAAAGTAAATTGACTTTTTAAAATATGAAGTTGTTAATTTGGCGATTTTTTTGTACTCTTGGCACCTATAGGGAAAAACATCTTTCTCTTTGTATATAATTCTCTTCCTTAATGGAAAAGATGCAATTAGCATTGGTTTTCTGATGTGGATTCAGTAGACAAAGAACAAAGTTATGGTACTAGTGTGTTTGTTTCAATGGAAAGAAATGAGCAATGTTAGAAAAACATCCTGCTGTTGAAATTGGAAGTTCGTTTTCTTCTTGAGTTTTATTGTGAAATGAGCTTTAAAATAAAACATGCAGTTCATTATTAAATTGACCTTGAAGGAATCAGTGTCTTATGAAGAAAATTCAGTATTTTTTCCAAAGCCAGACTCAGATAATTGTTAATACCTAAAGTTTTTAAAAAACCTTTCATAAGTTGGTTATGCTGTAGTTAGAATTCAAATGTTCTTTAAAAGCTCAGTATCCAGTATTATCCAATGTTTTGTATAGACTGGAACTTGTAAATGCCTCAATCATAGAAATCATCCTGTTGATAATCCTGTATGACAAACATCAGCAATTTATTTGTAATAGGTTAAGTCTTC
>NW_008674179.1:15923-28426 GCF_000695815.1 Acanthisitta chloris
CTATTGGGACTAAAAAAGAGGGGGTTTATCTATTAAGAAAAAGCACAGCCCTTTTTGTGTGAAAGACAGCTTTCATTTCATCTTCCAAACCTGGTTTTATATTATTAGTTTTGTTCTATTTCTGGACCTTTCCCTGTCTGTTACCCACAGCATGTTCAAGACAACATAATTTCTTTCCTCTTAGGAGATAACAGCTTTGACAAGTAAGCACATTTCCATCTGTCTTGAGTTGTAACAACGTGCTGTTTGCCAGAGTTTGCTCCTGGATCCTAACAGTGGGGAGCAATTTGGGGAGCAGCCTCTTTCTTTCTCCCTTACCTCTCTTCCCAATTCTTTGGTGGGATTTTAGGTTGCAGGTTGCTCATTTCTAATGAAAGTTCAATTGCAAGACTCCTGCGTGAGGAACACTTCAGGCTGCTTTGCTGCTTCTTCTGGCACCCCCAACTTTTGTTGCTTGTGCTGTAAGACATCCTTTTGCCTCAAGCACCTAATCCAAACAGTATTGAAGGGCAGAGATGACATCCAGACTGCAAGGCTGAGGTTCATAGGTGCTGATTCTTGGTGCTTCAAGGTCATGGTTGGAGAGAATGGCATCTCCCTTCTGGCCTTCTCCGTACCTAGGTCTTAGCCCAGCATCAAAGTGGGAAGCAGATGGGATATTCATGCAGGAAGCTTGAAAATTGTCTCTGATGCTGCCATTCACTCATGCCTAAAGCTTTTTTCTTTTTAAAGTCCAAAGTCTGTGAAAATCTAATCCAACTCTGGAGTTTAGGGTGTAATGATGTATTCTGCTGCACTTCCATCAGATGAACAGTAATCAGTAATTGCATTACTAAGTCTATTTAGTTTTCATACCAAAAGCAATGTTTGGGTGTTGACAACAGAGTTTATTTCCACTCCTTGATTGCTAGTACACATGTGCCTGCTTTCCAGTCAACATCCAGGTTGCTTCAGATTTATTTCAAATGCTGCAATTTTATGCACAGTTACTTTATCAGCACATTTAATGAAACTTGTTAGTTCAATGAAACTAGTTAGAATACTTGTTCTGCATCTTGTCTACTCACGTGTACACCTAGATAATGCAAATTTCTAGAGGCTAAATTAATTATTAATGAAAAACTGCTATATGGTATGAAAAACTTAAACTTATAATGAGACCTAAAGTGAGTTGGAGGCGAGGGCAAACATCTTTATGTCCACAGTCCCTTTTCTAGTAAATCCAACAACTATTTTCTTCCATTCCCAATGGTAACTTGTATTTTGTTTAGTGTTTGTATTCTTGTTTAAAACAACTCTTAGAAAAGCCAGAATTCCACAATAGGAATGAAGCATCTTTAAAGATTGCTGGCTTTTAAGACAGCCAATACCAAGAGTAAGGTATGCTCTTATCTGAGCAGTGTTTGTGCAAGTTGTGGGCACAAGTCGCCCCACAGGAGCTTTGTGATACCACCACCACCAGACATTAGTGAAATTCTTTGCTTTACAGGTGTGGTTAATGACAATTAAACTGAGTAAGTCGGTGGGCTTCTCATCTTGGCCACCGAAAGGCAGAGTGACAATGCTGTTTCTTGAATTTTTGGTGTTTTTTGAAGGTATAGGATACTTTTTTTTGGTGGGGAATTTTACATAGAGTTTGAAGGATAATGAACAGAGGAAAGCATCCATCAAAAATGCTTCAAAACTCCAAGCAGCATGCTATTTCAAATGGCCAAAGAGTTACTTAGGAAAAAGAAATTCTAATCATGTTAAAATGGAAAATAGCTTCAATCACTTTAGAAATGAGCACAAAGTTTTGAGCTGTGTTCTCTGTGTATCAGCTGGTTTTCTGTTGTACACCACCGAAAAGCTCCTACCACCCTTATAAGACTTCTCTCCATTCAGCTTATCCATTAAGAAAGATCCTTTATACCTTGTTGATCTTAAATCCATTTGGCTCTTCTAAAACTAAAAAAAGGAGTGATAAAATTCACTGGTTGATTTGCTGAACCTTATCTATGGTAACACTTTATGTCATCAACTGGCAGCTAGTAGGGGTTCGAAGTCTTATCAACAGGCAAAGAATTATCAGAAATCTGTCTCATTAAAAATTACCAGTTTTGATATGCAAATACAAAGTTACACATCCTAAAAAGAACAATTGAAAGTGTCATTCTTTCAGTGTTTCATTATTCCCATGATGTGGATTTGTGCTTTTTTAACTGGCTGTCCAGCAAGAGATATTAATTCTTCCCTAAAGATAAATTAATAATGTATTATGTTGAAAGTAGGATTTATGAAGGAGTTTCATTTCTCAGCTACTTGGACTTACTGTAATATTTTTTAATTATTAGTCGACTTTCTTCTTGGATATATATTGATGAGATACTGGCTATTCACTGGTGAGTCAGTGCCAATTTGGCTTCTAGGTAAAAATATTGAATAATTAGTGAAGGAGCAATACCATGCCTTTCCTTGCGTGTTATAATATGTTTTAACTTTTACTTTCCACAGCTAAACTAATAGCAGAGAGAAGGCTGAATCTCTCAGCAGAATGATTTACTCTAAGTGTGACCACAGAGGATCTATGTACTGTTGATACAGGGTGAAAGCTGAACCACTGTAAAAAACAGCTCGCATGCTAGGGCAAAAGATGTCTCTACATGCTGTCCTTCTTAACTGTTGATTTTCAGACCTCTTGGAAAGGGTTTCAAGGCAGATCCTTCCTGCTGGATGGTATAGATGCAGCAGCACAGGTTTTGCAGGGCTTGTTTGGTAAGCAGAACTGCCTGACTCACCTCCTCCTTCTCTGTGTCCTGGTGCTGGACTAGGCTTGGTGCACTTGCCTGTGTGGTACTCAAGAGCCTCACAGTGAGGAATGATGGTACAGAGAGGTCTCCCCCACTGAACCTCATCAGGAAGTTTGCTGCAAAGATTGATGCAAATCAAATGGCTGGTGTTAGAAGTGATAATATTTGCACTTGTAAATGGTCTGCTCTTGTTCATGGAGGTTATGTATCTGCTGCAGAATTGCTGGCTTTGGTAAGAACATTTTCAGCAGTCTCAGTGGCCATGGCTTTGCTCTGGGAACAGCCTTGACAGTGCTGAGTCCTTTCAGCTTTTCCTGTGGTTTGTGTCTCCCAGTTAAGGCACATGAAGCATATAAATGACTAAGAACTGAATGTTTTTGCCACTTGTAGCAGTGTGTTATGAGTAAATGTCAGGTGTTTCAAGAAGCTCATTTATGTGATATATGATCCTGCACGACCGATATGTATGTCTGGGGAGTTCAGTGTTTAATCTGCTCTCTAACAATTTCAAAGCTTGTACTTGAGACTATAAAACAAGAACTCTTCATTTAATGAAATGACCTTTAGTTACTGAATATTTGTCAACTTGTTATAAATGCTGAGGAACATTAAGACAAGTGTGTATTACCACTGTAAAACCCTTAAGTAGTTTATTGAAATACCACCATTTCCAGCCCTGATGAGCCTTCTATTTTATGCCAATAACACTCCTTGAGGGCTGAAATGAAATTTAAATTATCTATTAAGTGAGCTAACATATTTACCATTTTCCCCACAAAGGTTCCTGTTTCTAGTTTTGATGAGAAAAAGCTGTTACAGAATCTAAACTAGTGATACATGTTTATCCTGAGAAATTAACAGCAAACCCAGTAAAACACGTAGAGGAATGTAAACTGCAATAGTCTGTTGGGGTTGTACCAAAGGCAGGATCTCAGCTTCACTGTGGTGGAATAATGTACAGAATCCGTAGCATTGAAAGGTTGCCAGAGCGATGAAAACTGGCCATGCTCTTCCTTTGTACAAGATACTCCCATAAAAAATATGATGGTGTTGCTTGGAATTGGTAAGTAATGCAAGCAGATGACAGACCATGGTAGATCTTTGCACCGGGCTATGCCAACCAGACTGGGAGTTAAACTGTGCGTGGCCAAACCCGAGGCATGCTGTCTGCCTGCATCCAGTCTTAGGCATGTGGCTTGGCTAGGGCTGAAGAGGGATGATAAAAGGATTGAATTTTCCCTCTTTGAGTGCTGTGGAGTGGCAGTAAGGACTTGCAGGCTGATTCAGCTGATCAGTACCTGTTCCCTGCTCACAGAAGGATTCCCTCCTAGCATGTCCCCTCTACAACTTGAGTACAGATTAACAGTATCATGCTGTTATCAGTGAACTCATCTTTGATTATGATCCAATGGGTTAAACACTTTTCAAAGCTAAAGAAAATCTTTTCACCAGGTACCAAATTAGAACTGCTTTGAGAACTGTGAGCTCATACTACTGGGTGGTGGGAAAATGGGCCTGTCCTAAGTGTCTTAAAATGACAGTTGCCTAGCCTTGTGGGCAAAGTCTCGCAGTCTTTTACGACTGGAAAACTTCAGCTTAAGGTGGTATACAGTGCTCAGGTACAGTAAAAAGAAAAATGTTTGGGGCTTTTCTTTACACATGATGAAACTCAGCTCTTCTGCTTTGTTTTTTCTTCTGAAAAATAAAATCTAAAATTTATATAGTTAAATTATATATGATATCAGGTATGTGTATATATATATCCACACAATATATACGCATACCTTATATACCATATACAAAAAACTATATAGTTATATATGTAAAACTATATGTAGTTAAATTATATGTATATGATAAATATGCAATATACATAAATTATATGTATATGGGGTGTGTATATATATATATATATAAATACCATTCCTGCCCAGTTCAGCTATTCCAAATTAACACTCTTAATTGGAAGATCAGCTTGGAAAAGAAATTTTTATGTGCATTGAGGTGCAGTAAGTTTTGTTCAGATGCATGTGTGCTTCAGGCTGCTTTTGTTGTCCTTCTTGTAATGGAATCATTAGATTATCCTGAATCAGAAATGACTCACAAGGATCACCAAAGTCCAACTCCTGGACCTGAACAGGACAGCCCCAAGAATTGCACCATGTGCCTGAGAGCATTGTCCAAACACTTCTTAAATTCTGTCAGGCTTGGTGCTGTGACCACTTCCCTAGGAATCAGTTCCGTGCCCAACCACTCTCTGGATGAAGAACCTTTTGCTATTATCCAAACGTGTTGCCGTGGCACGAGCAGGAGCATGGCAAATGAGTGCACATCCACAGCCCCTGTCTGCTGCTCACGGGCAGCCCCTGCCCAGGAGGCTGGCGGGCAGGGAAGAAAAGATTTTAGAGGAACTGTCTTTACTAAAGAAAAAAAAGTACTAAGCATCTCTTGGTACTTTAAGGTACTTTCCTCTGGAGAGGCCTCTGCTGAGTGCTGGTCTATCACACAGAGCCCCAAAGCCACAGGAGAGATATTGGTGCCAGGCACTGACTGGCACTGTGGGGTCCAGTCTTTATGAGGCTCAAAGTTTCCTAGTCTGTCCTAGGAAATTGGATTTGTGCACTGCAGAAGACAGTGGTCAGTGATGTCTCTCAGCTCCCCTGTGCTCTGGGGTGCAGCATTGCCTGCATGCAGTGTGCACTCTGCATGGCTACAGCAGGTTCATGGCAGTAACTTGGGACAATTGCTTTGATTTTCATCCAAATACAGCAACACAGCCCTGTATTTTCAGGGGATTTAGTACAGTGTTGCCTTCCTGATCCCACAGTCTGAGAAAGACTGGCACTGTATATTGTTCACATTTTCCCTTCTCCATAGCCAGTATGTGTTACAGCAGTGTGCTTTACCTCATGCAAGTTCTACAGAGTTGGATATGTTATTTCCTACCTGCCCTTCCCAAGCCCCTGTCTCACACGCTAGAGCTCAGGAAAACTTTTTGGGTCTTGTTTGGCCTGTGCTACTCACCCCAATAGCCTGCTTTTAAAACTACAATGAGCAGTTAAGTTAGGGAAAGTTTTAACCTCTCACTGCTCACCCAAGCCTCAGGTGAGACTATGACTGGAATTGTAAAACTGAAGAAGGGAAACATTTTTCATTGTTGCTATGGAGACTGGAGTTTATGTAGCAGTGTCTTGTTCTGTTTTCTATCTCCTTGATCCTAGGCCAAAATAAAAAAAAGAATACAAAAATATCACGGACAAAATCTCTCAGGAGTATTGCAAAGGAAAACAAATATGACAGGAATAGGGAAAAACCAGTCTTTGTGTGTCAAGGCAGTCTCTTTCTGCAGAGAAGGAACTAGGAAAAGGCTAGAAAAGGAGGTAGGGCCATAGTGGACACTGGTTGCAGATTCTTTGGAGGATCCAATGTTTCCTGTCCAGACCCACAGTTCATGCACTCTGGTCACGATCAGATGCTCAGAGAACAGTGTAACACTTTTAAACAACAAGACCTACCCATATTTTATCTGTAATATGCATCTTTAGACAACAAAGGTTTGGAATCTGGGACTTTACATTCTCCTAAATGGCTGTGGATAAGGTCTTCCCTTGCTAGTCCATTACTTGAAGGAAAATCTGTGGCAGGAACTGCATGCCAGTATAGTAACAAACAAAGACGTATCTGTTCCTTATGGGCTCATGATCATTATGGATATGATGACACTACATGAAATCTACCAGGCTCTATTGCAGATCAAAGCATGAAGTGCACACATTACTACAATAAATAGGTTATTTGCAGTATTTGAAAGCATCTCTGAAGCTTCAAAAAATGACACACCTTAAGCATATTATATTGTCCTTAAAAAAACCCCCAACATATCCTTACCAAAAAGTGAGACTCTGACTGACTAAAGTTATTTTGAAGTTACAGGATTTAAGCCCTGGAGTGGAGGTGCAAGGCATCCTTAATACAGTGGTCAGACAGGTTTCAGAGCATTGGGGAGAAATATCCTTTTTGGTTTATGAGCATTGAGGTTCTGTGCTGAAGGAGCAGAGAAGGTGGCCCTGTAGCCCTATCCCTGGCCATTCAGATCCATCAGCAGCCTCTTCTGGTTGTCATGATTCATGGCATAACTGAATCTCTGTGCTTTTCCACAGCGATGCATGTGCTAGTCCTGAACCAGCAGCCCACCAAGTGGAGATGCTCCAGGACAAGTAAATCAGATGTAATTCGCTTCTCTGTTTCTCTTCCTTTTCAGTGTTCACACTGGCTCTGCAAAACTGCAGCTGGCTCCCAAAACAAGGGATGCTCTCTGGCTATTCCTAAACATCTACAGAGCCTCTGATTAAGAGCGGCAAGGTCTTAATACACACTGGGTGTATGGGCTTGTCTGGTGTCTGACAGTTATTTGAAGACTGGCTAAAAAAAACCCAAACAGAAATGAGATGACAGGAGACGTTACAGGAATTTACTAGTTTGATCCCTAATGTTGAACTGTTGTAGGAATTTTACTGGATATCACAACAGAAGCTCACTAAAAGCTGTACTGTGAGACAAAACAAGCAAGGAATATCAACGTGGAATATCAAGGGGGTACTTGGAGTTAGAGGCAATCCTGTAAAAGCTATTTAGATGTTATGGACAGCTTACAATGTATATAGTTATTTTGAAACCAATTTTTGGTAAATTTATAGGCCAAAATATATTTCTGCCCATTTCAAAAACTGGATGAGTTCTAAAAGACCATGTAAAAATCACTCTTGAAGGGAGGTCCTGAGAAAATATCTAGATAACTGGAAGGGGGTTCTAGGAGATCATTTAAACCCCGGTGTGTCTTCAAATGATAGGTGCAAGTTAAGAAATTGATGTTAGCTTGAAATCAGTTCTTGCCTGTCGTTGGGAGATATGGTGCTTCTCCCTGCGATCCAGGCAGAGCAGGTCATAGTGCTGTCTCTTCTGCTCTTATCTGCGACAAGTCTTTGTAGCTCATGGGTGATCAGGGTCTCAAAGGGTCTTCTTTGAGCAAATCCCAAACTTTGCAGGATGAAACCTGCTTTGCTAATTGTCTGTAAATTGTGATAGTTAAGTTGTGGCATGAATTTTCAGGTAAGTAACTTCATCTTGACCCAGCTCATGTTCTTGGTTATTTCTATCAAGTTGGAGTGGTGATTTTGTATAATTCTACATAGTTGAAATTACCTTCTGGTATGGAGTCGCAGATGATCAGCTTTGCTGTTCTTCATAGATTAGATTGGATATTATGGAAAATTTCTCTACTGAAGGGGTAGTCAGGCATTGGAACAGGCTGCCCAGGGAAGTGGTGGAATCACCATTCTTGGAAGGGTTCAAAAAATCTGTAGATGTGGTGCTTAGAGACAAGTGTAGTGGTGGACTTGGCAGTGCTAGGTTAATGGTTGGACTCAATGATCTTGAAGGTCTTTTACAGCCTTAATGGTTCTGTGAATCTAGTCTAAATTTCACTCTGCTTAATTAATCTATTACCATAAGAACTACTTGATGAGTTAAAAATAGTAGCTATTTCTTTTCAAGTTCAGGAATAATTAAAAAACTGATGGCAAGGGTTCTGCAGACCGCTATAAAAATGGTTCCACTATAAAAAAAGTTCCTATAAGTAGCTAAGACTTTAGAAATTTGAAACTCCCTGGACTATACTCCACAAAAGCCCCAAAAAGACTTAGAAAATTAATAAAGTTATTTATTACTCCTGAACATAATATACATAGCCAGATACCTGTGCAGCTCTTTGCATCACATGAACATTATATATGATTTATAATCACTTCTGGGTCTCATTATTACCACATAACTCCTTCTATTAAAACAAACTGATCACTGTGTAATTAGTGATGGTATAGTCATTTGTAAGAGCAAAATTTAATTCCCAGCCTAAAGGGAGCTGGGGAGAGCTATAAACATGAAATATCAATGCTACCTGTGGGATTCAATTGCTATTTTCCAATAGCTGTGATGCTTAACAGCACATTGCTGTATTACAGATGCTTTGGGAGTATGAGGCATGATGCATAGCCATGATTAAAGTAAGCCATGCTCTGTCTTTCATTTGGCTTCCCTCTATATCAGGTATCCCTGGATGTCACACCCTTGCAGCATCCTCTGGGGTCCAAAGGAGTACTTGCACTAGTGAGAGCTAGGGAATGTCCTTCTGTGGAAAGGTGGGATCCATCACCAGGGCCATTCCCTGTGGTTCCATGTTCCTGGCTCCTCCCTGGGCAGTGTGGCCAGCTTCAGTGGACTCAGGGCTGCTACCTCCATCCTTTGCATGGAGGAAGTGCACATCTGTCATGGCACAGCAAGTAACTGAGGAAAATCCTGATATTATTCTGCCCATTGCCTTCATCAGGCTGAGGTTTGGACTGCAAAGGATTCACTTCTTCCCCATGTAACACACCAGCAAAGGAACTCCTGACTGCAGTGGCGTGCTCACAGCTAGACTTTATCTTCCCCTTGGTGGGAAATAAAATATAAGAAACTGAAAATTGCATCAAACCAAATCTGGTCCCAGCTGTGTTTGTTCTGACTGTTTTTTTCAGTTCCAGTGGCATTTATTTACCAGAACTGCTTAATTTTCAGCTGAGAAAATGGAAAGACTGGCTTGGAAAAAAGACACTCAGCTGTTCCCTTTTGCAGGTAAGAAAGCCTGCTCAAGGTTTGCAAATCTGGTTAAGATTATTAAAATTGATGCTATTTTACTGCAATGTTGGAAGCTTTGGGAAATTGGGACCCACTGCGCTGGCCTTCACACTAAGCATCTCCTTTGTGCAAATCAGTAGCTTCTGTCATCACTCCAAGGGATCTGTGTGGCTTTTCTGATTTATTTTTAATATACCACAGAGGGGATTAGGAAGGAAGCTTTTTACCATCTGTCCTGGACTGCGAGTGGGCCTGTCTGGAATTTACTCAGACTCTTTGGTGTGGACAGGCTTCTCAGATGCTGTTTTTTTTCAGCCTCAGGGCACTGCACAGTGCCTGGAACACCAATGTTTTAAGTGCCTGGAACACCAATGTTTTAAAGAGCATGGTCTTAAAATGCCACATCTTTAAGTAAAAAAATGAGCTTTTTAATGAACATTGGCAATAAAGCCCCCAAACAGGCTGGTTATTTTATATTTTTTTAGAAATTTTTCTCACTCCTTGTACCAAGTACCAAGTATGCAGCAACATCTGCTGCATAAAAAGCTCATCTGCTCATCTAGGGGAGAGGGAGCAGGCACAGAGATCACCCTTGGGGGGCATGGTGATGGGTGGAAATAAACAGATGTAAGAGGCTGTGGAGGGTGTGAGGAACACTTGGTATAGCTGCTCTTTGGGCATCCTGCTGCATGCACCACTGCCCTGCCCTGTGCCATCCCTGGTCCGCGTCCTTCAGCACAGAGGAGAAAGTTTCCCAAGCCCCAGAAATGGGGCTCGTAACTGGATCGATAGTCTCTGCCATAAATATGAAGGTTTTTTCCTACTCCTTCCATGGCCTCCTGCCCAGATTGCATGCAATGAAAATTCAGAGCTGTCACAGAGCCTTGGCATGCTGGTGAATACCTTGTCTGAGCAAGGTTTTAAGTGCATTTTCTTCTTGTCAACAGATGGGACAGGCATCTCCTCCTTCTAGGCTTTGGACCACAGGCTTTCCACTGGCTTTGGTGTGCACCACGCTTCTGTGGTGTTTGGGAGTGGCTGTGTGAAATGATTTATAGTACTTGGCATCTTTCTATGAAATATAGAGGTACTATATTCCAATGAATTGTATCGCTGGTTCATGTGATTCAGATGATCAAAATGCCCTTTGTAATCCATGGAAAATAAACCCTTTGGCACTGTAGAAATAAGATTTGCAACCAGCAGCATCATTGACTAGCTGGAATCCAGGACAAGGGCAAGCACCATTCCTCCAATAAACCCCAAATACAGGGGAAGAAATGACAAAGTTCACTGTGCCCATGGAGCCAGACTCCTGCATCTTGTGCCAGTGATGGAGACATGTCAGCACCTTGGCCTGAGAACCAATCTGGGCTCCCAGTCAAAGCAGCATAGATCACGACTGAGGAGCAGCATTGCTCATTGTGTGACCTCATTCAGCTGGCATAGATTAAAACCCAAAGCTGCAGACAAATCCACAGTCTCAGGCTCCTCTGCTGGAAGACAGAAATTACAATGATCCATAATGTCTGTCTAGAGGCAAGAACAATATTTCATTTGGTTAAAGGGAACCTTCCCTTTCCCTGAGCACATGCATAAATGTTGGTGCAGAAAAAAAAACCCACAAATGAGTTTTCATCAAAAGCAGAAGCAAGTTATGAAATTGTGTTCAATATAGCTGTGATACTCTCTTTTCACTGCAGGACAGACTCCAAGGAATGCAAAACATCAAGCCTTGAAATTAAAGTCTTCCTTTTCCACGGCGATTTTAGTTCTTCCTCTGTGCCTCATTTTCCTTCCTTGAAAGTATGTTGTCTCACCAGAGTCTTTGGCACTGCCTTGGCAGCCCCATTCCCCAACAAAAGGAGGTGGCAAAGGGTCAGTCTTCTTGCTGCTCAGCCCTGCCATGCACTGCTCCCAGGACACAGCTCTGGGGCAGAGCTCACTCTGGGTGAGATGCTGGCTGCAGTCCCAGCTACCCCTATGTTGTCTGCAAGGTGGGGAGTGACCTGCCTCCTTTTCAATGTGACATCCTGGGGAACCTTGTGGGGATGCTGTGGTTGGTGATCCTCCAGTCAAAACTGCCCCTGGGAGCTAAGGATGCTGGTGCTCCTTCCTCAGTGCTCAGTCAGAAGCAGACCAAGCTTTTCCTACAGGGAGATTTGCTGGGTTTGGAGATTTTTGGAATATTTTTATGCAAACTGAAAATAAATCTGGTACTTGCACAAAGACTCATTGCCCAAGTTTAGCCAGTCTCTGATAAAGTCATCCAGATTAGAAACCAACCATCATCTGGAGGGCATGGGTGAGCCCTGCTCTGTCTGTAGAAATCTCTCAGTGGAGATTTTAGTCAAGGACCTGACAGCCAAGGTTGAGTTTTGGGAATTTGGTAGAAAGCTCTGTGTACTACTAAGGGAGCACATGGTGTGGGATGGAAGTGGTTGCCTGTTGGTAATGTTAATGAGACTGTTCTTCCACAGTAGGCCGCGCAGCGTGACCTGTGTGTTTCATTGTGGTGGCTACAGCTTCTGAGTCCTCCCTTCCTTTGGTGTTGCAAGGGCCCCTGCTAGCCTGGGGAGGTGGGAGCTGCAGCAAAGGCAGGTGGTGGGGTGATGGGGTGTCTCCCCACAGGTGCCCTGGTGTGGTGCCCTGCCTGCTGCAACACCTGCCTGTGCATCCCAGGGGTGATTACTGATGGCAGAGCAGGGGCCGGACGAGCACTGCCCCAGGTGGGAAGTGATGAGCCTCCTGAATGCTTTTGTTTGCTGGTATCACCCAGCAGCTACCATCACCTGGCCTAGTGTTAAAAGCAGCTTTTGCTTCCAATCAGAATCCTGTTACAAACTCCCTCTCTGTATTGAGCTGGTATTAAAGAAGAAAAAACTGCCGTAGTAAGTAGTCAGAATTGACAATTATTATAATCTTACACATTTAGAGTGGTATAAAATTTTCTTGACAAAGGCAGCAATGGCAGTGGAGAGGATTCAAAGCCCTTCCTAAAGGCAATTAATGGGGAGAAGGTGGTGGCTAAATATGAGA
>NW_008674179.1:28467-46390 GCF_000695815.1 Acanthisitta chloris
GACAAACATTGATATTCATCAGGAACAAGGGGTTTATCTCAACCTGCAGGGTCTCCCCAGCACCATGGCTTGTGCATCATGGTGCTGACTGATGCTTCAAGTCCCCTGGGCTGGATCTTTGATCTTGCCGTGGTCCTGCCCATGGCCTGGGTCCGTGTCAAGACAACAGCCTCTAGACAGGGCAAACCAAACTGGAGTAAGAACCTTGGCCCTGCCCATGGCCTGGGTCCATGTCAAGACAACAGCCTCCAGACAGGGCAAACCAAACTGGAGTAAGAGAGACCGGAGCCAAGAGTAGCATACAATAGTATAGTTTGTTTGATATTTTCTGCTTTTTTTCCACAGAGTTTTATTTCAGGGCAAAAGTAGAGTAAGGAATTAGATAAAGAGGAGCTGAATGAAGAGGGCATGGATCAGGGGCGATGAAGGAAAAAAGGGCTGGAAAAACAAATTACGTGCTTTGTCCTGGAAGTTCCCTTCCATACACATGGCGAGGGCAGCAGGCTTCTAGATCTACCAGAGAGCATGATACTCCAGGCTGTTGGGTTATCAGGGAGCAAAGCTGTCTTCTTTTTGCAGGAAAGCCACCTTCTGTGTTGCAGTTGTCCTGCTTCAGGATATACGTTCAGCCTTGGTGCAACCAGACATGCTGCATGGCTGAACTGGTTTTCTGCACCTCAAACTTGTGTGATTCTGAGATACTGGAGGACATCACCATTCCCTCCTCTCCACTCTCATCTGAGTTTTCTCAGCTGTTAGCAGGATGAACTCGTAAGCGACATTTCCGGTAAGAAGGCTGTTTTAGAAACAGATGTGCAACAATTTCAGGATCATCCTTACTTTAGTGTAGCCTTACATGGATTTGACTTCAAATCCTTTGGACGGCTAATTCCTCATTCCACATAGTGATTCATCATTAAAATAATAATCACCTTACTGGCTGCATATAGTTTAATCTTTCAGCAAATAAAGAAGTGATTGAAACTTGCTCTTATCAAACCAGAATAAGTTTGTTCAGAAGAAAAAATAATTCTGTTATTTTTGTACAAATTGGTATAATGAGCTGTCTCTGTGCTATTATCTCTGAGCATTAACTGGCTCTATTATGCAGGATAATACTCAGAATAATTATTACTTATCTGCGTGTACATACATTGTATAATAAAATAATTAAACCTTTTAAAACAGAGGATAGAAAAGATCCCATTTACTGTAATTCTGACTTTTTGATTATATGGTTGGGATAAAAAGTGTGGTATTTTATCAGTGTGTCAAGCTGCTAAATGCTGGATTTGTAGATATTGGTGCTGGCTGTGCATAACTCATGCATTTTGTCAGTCTAGACTGAGCAGAAATTTACATAAGGTTGTGAAGGATCTGGGCTGTTGAAATTCAGAGGTGGATGAAGCCTGCTGAGAACAGCACGCTCTTTCTAGGAACAGTGTGCTCCTGCTGCATGCAACTGCTCTTTGGTGCAGGGGCTTGCAATGCTTGTCCCATGGGAGCCTGCACATCCAAAGAGCAGGAGGTGCTGGGCTCCTGCAGCTGTGCAGGCTCTTCTCTTCTCTGGGTGAAGGCTGGTCCTTTCCAGTGTTTCCAGCTGGTTAAATTCTCCATGCAGTGTAGTAAGCACAGTCTGCCCAGCAACTTGGTCAGATGTTTCGTGCAGAGTTGACCCAGCCATTTGCATCTTAGAAAAGGTGTCTGAGCTCTTGGATGCTATCAACACACTGGATTCTCCTGAAATAATGCGCTTCTGTGGAAGGTGGTTACCCAGGGAGTCTTCATGTGCTTAGACTTTGGACCCTGCCACAATCTGTCATCTGTCTGATGGGGCAGCTTCTGCTTCACGTGAGTGCTGGGAAGACAAAAGTGATAATAATGTGAAAAATAGTGATATCTCACTGTACAAAAAGGCAAACTGCTCCAGGCCTGGTATATTTTTAGGGCATGTCTAAAAGACACATTGTGTGTCCTTCAGACATGGAATCAGAACTGTTTAGGTCAGAAAAGACCTTTAAGATCATTGAGTCCAACTGTTAACCCAGCACTGCCAAGGTCACCACTAAACCATGTCCTGAAGTGCCACATCTGCTCATCTTCTAAATACCCCTGGGGATGGTGAATCCAGCACTTCCCCAGGTAGCCTATTCCAGTGCTTAATACCCCTTCTCTGAATAAAGTTTTCATAACATCCAATCTAAACCTCAGCTGGTGCAACCTGAGGATGTTTCCTCTCATCCTGTCACTTGTTACTTGGGAGGAGATTGACCTCCACCATGCTACAACCTCTGTTCAGGTAGTTGCAGACAGTGACAAGGTCTCCCCAAGGACATTGCTGCTCTCCACAGGAGATGGGTGGGGATCCTGGACGCAACCCTCATGACTGTCAGCTTGGGTGCAGGACCTGTGGTGTGGTGTAAGGCAGACCCCTTGGGCCCCAAAAGGCTCTTCAGAGCCAGGAACCAATCACACGTATGGGTTAGGGATCATTTTATAATGTGATCACAAAAGCAAACAGACCCTGAGGGTCATCAAAGCCTCCTTACTGTACTGGTCCAAGTGAAATGGAATCAGTGGGAGAAGGCTACTGCAGAGAACAGTGTTAAAATGTTGTAGTGGGGAGATGAGTGGCACTTTGTGCTTCACATTGCTGCATGTTGTTCATGATATTAAAAAATTTCTGTATATCATACGCCCAATTCTCTTGCCTTCACTCACACTCCATGAGCAGGCTGACCTGAGCCAGGCTGGTCGAGCATTTTTTTCTTGGCCTGGGGTTGATTTTCCTTCATTTTCCATCTCAGGAGTGTAACCTCCCAACTTGCATATATGCTGCACAGTGGTCCTGAGGAATGGCACTGGGTGGTGTGTGGGCAGTGGGTGTTATCCATTTCTCCATGGATAGTTATTTTAAGGGGGGGGAGGAGGATGTTGGGTGCCTGTTTTTTTAGGGCACCTCAGGAATAACTGAACTGTGTCAGATAATGAAGAGAAACCAATTCATCTCATACTCTCTTGCAAACCCCAGACACTGGGTTAATCACACAAATGATTAGGAATTCGAAGCAGACTGGTGGAACATTTTAATTCTGTTTGTTGAGAGCTGTAAACATAATTGATTTACATTTCTCTCCAATAAGTTAATTTGAGAGAGTGTTCCCATTGTGAATAATATCAGATTCAAGGCTGCATGGCTTACAAATCTCAGAGGCTCCACTGGAGAAAATACAGATCACTCCTTGCTGTAAAAGGATGAAAAGGATAAAGACTAATGACTGGTAAATGTTGGCTTCCTGTAAACAGAAAATTACCAAATCTGATAAATGCAATACATTAGCACTGTAACACGAGAAGCAACATGCTCTCCATTATCCTTGATAAGCTAATGGATCAGTGCAGAAATAAAAAAAAATAATCAAAGAAAATCTTCTTTGGAGGCAAAGTATACAGGTTGATTCAGAATAGTTTTGGATTTAGAAACCATTGTTTCCTGGAAATATTACAATTAACTGAAGGTTTGATATCTGAAACATTTTTCCATCATGAAATGTAGATTGGCTGAAGATGAAGATCCCTACAGAAGGATATCCCTTGAGATAAAATCTTTTGCTTTATTTTTGGTGAGGTCAGAGAGAGGGAAGGAGAGGGCTGAGGACTGAAATGCAGCAGACCCAGATACAAATTCCTCAAATCTTAATCTTCACTGGCTCTCCCTCTTGTGTCTTTTTTTTTCTTTTTTCTTTCCAGAAAGATCTTTTCGTCATTTCTGCATGGAATCGATTCGTATATGATTTCTGTGTGTGTGAAAGCGAGTTATCGTTTTCTGGAGAGCTGTGAGCTCCCCCTCAAATAGACAGGAGAAAGACAGACACTGTGAAAGATTCCTTGTATACCATTGTTACCTCCCGTTTCTACCTCTACAATTCAGAGGCTAGAAAGGCTCAGTATTCAGAAACATTCAGAAAATGCTAAAAATTCCGTAACTAGCAAAAAAACCCCACCCCAAGCAGCCCAACAACTGGGGGGCAAGACTAAAAATTCCATAACTAGCAAAAAAACCCCACTCCAAGCAGCCCAACAACTGGGGGGCAAGACCCCCCCTTATCAGCATGATGCAGGCAATTGGGTGAAAAGAGCAAGAGAGAGAGCCTTATTCACAGTGAAAAGAAGTTTAATTAAATAATGCTTTAAAACATTTCAGTAAATATGCATAATTGCAAACATGGAAAAAGTTTCCTTCTGACACAGCCTAATTGCAGTGACAGGCAAATTAATTCCTCTTCTTAATGTGATTAATGCAGGTCAGGGCTTGCCATGTGTTTTTGCAAGCATGGCTTGCATTAATCACATGGATGTTGTGAGCATCTCTGCCCTTGCCAACACTCGTTTTCACAGCTCCCTTGGTGTTGGCACAGCTTCCCCAGCAGCAGAGGCAGCCGAGCTGGAGCACTAAGCTTTGCATACCTGCCTAGGTGAGCTCCTTTGGTGCAGAATGCTTGAGGTCCCAAGCCTGTCTTCTTAGGGGAGAAACTTTTACATCACCTGTTGGTAAAAACATATGAGGAGGATCTTTTTAGCATCAAAATTTGAAAATACTGGTAATTATGTTTGATATCAGCTTCTTGCAGGTACTGCTGCAAAAGCAGCTCATTCCAATAGTACCTTTTATATATGCCTAGTAATCCTAACCCTTTAAGAGTTCAAATTTACATCCAAAACCCTTTGCTAGTAACTGAACCATAAAATGATCTTTTTTTCTATGGCTATTATGAAGGTGCAATTAGTTACCACTGTACACCTGAATTCTTCTGGTCTCTGAAAATAGAGAAAATAGTAATTTTAAAATGGATCTAAAATTCTGCTGCATCACTAGAAAAACCAGGCTCTATATTTTCTGCCCCAACCTGTGAATTTTAGTGATGCCACTGTGGATGATTCTGTGGTGTTAGGATGCATGGAACAGAAGCTGTGTGGATGGTGCTGAGGTGGGTGCATGAAGGATGGGTAGGTGGTCTTACCTCCTTCTCCTCTGCCAAAGCTGCAGTGTAAAGGATGCCAAGTTCTCCAAAATTCCATCTTTCCAGACATGGAAAACGCTAATTACTGGCCAGGACACCCAGAAACAACAGAGTATGGTCTGTCATGACAAGTGGATGAATATTAGAAGTGTGCTGGGAAATGCAGTTAACATTAATAAAGTGCTAACATTTTGTTAAGTTAGAAGAGGACCTTGTGCTGTGAAATTGTACCAAAAGTCAGCAGTGTCTGACTGTTAATCACAGAGTTAGGTGGGGTGCAGGTGTTATAGGCAAAGACTTGTCCAACATTGCTACCCCAAGATAGACACAGGACCCATCATTTCCCATCAGCAATCTCCACTGATTTGTTTCTGAACTGGAATTTCTCAGAGAGCTGAAAATTATTGTCCTAACCTATAATAGATTCACAGGATCCAGTCTGGCTCAAATTGTTTGGAGAAGGTTCTCCATAAGTGCAGCCATGAGCAGGCTGTTTCATCCTGTTTTTCTTGCTGTGAATTTAGTGACACATGATCTGCATGAAACATTCCCCAGTCATGTTTTCCCTGATTCAATCTCATTTTTAAAATCTGCTTTACTCATGAAATGTATGACAATGGTCTATGTGTTCTGAATAGGTCTCCCTTCTTAAGATGAGGAACATGGATCTGACCTAATTTCCCCTGTGAAACTTTGTAATGCTCTTGGAAAACATGATCGTAATTTCATATTGATTAGCTCATTTAGAAACAAGTTTACGGCCCTTTGCTTTGTTTCAGACCCAAGCTGCCATTGTTTCTTCATATATGAGCAAATTCTTGTTGCGTCTGATGATTCTGATGGCTCTGGGATCACACTGTGCAAGGAGCTGGTGGCTCAGCTCTCCTAAAGCCTTGCCAGCCGTAGGCTGCTCTGCATGCTTGTTTGGATCAAAGTGTTTCAGAAGTGTTCTGGCTCATGGATGGGATTGCTAAGCCTCATGTTGTGCTCCCTGGGAACAGGTAGATTCATCTTTCTGCAGAGATGGGTCGTATCTAGCACAACTCATTCATCAGCTCTTTCTGACAGGACAATATTTCATTGACAGAAAGGAAAAACATTTTTAAAGCTGTCCTTCACAGGATGAGTTGTTCCCCCAGGCTATTCATCATAGTGATTCATTGCAATTTCATTTCTTCTGGGAAGTACTTTCACTCCTGCTGTAGACCACTCTGTACCAGTACCTGTCAGGTGGGGTGAACTGGCTTGCTCCATGGGGAATGTGGTAGGATACTGAGATGTATAAAAGTGTGGAATTATTTATTACTTTCATCCCCAAATTTCAGATGAGTATGTTCAGACAGATGAATGCACATGCTGTGTCTTGTTAATCAGTTTCTTATAAATGGTCTAGTTTTTCATGGCTGAAACCACTGTATTGACGAATCCTTGGTCCAAGAGCAGCTCTGAAGGATGCCAGCTCTCACAACACTCTGGTTTTCAACCTATTCCTCAGAAATTCTGGAAATGTGCTAGTTAGTAGGTGTCATATTTGTGGTTTCTATATCTCTTCAATATCCATCAGCATATGTCCTCTGGTAGCCAGCTGTAAATCCCACAAAGGACTTGGAAAAAAGTACCAAGATACCTATCCTGTCATACTCTCCTCTATTCTTTCATCATTTGATTCCCCTGTGTGAACTCAAACTTGAAATTGAACTTACATGGAGAATTGCTGAGGGACAGTCATGTCCCAGGACCAAAGCTGTGCTGGCTAAGCTGCTGGGAGCACCAGTGCAGGCACTCAGAGCTAAGAAGGAGCCTTGGAGGGATGGAGGCATGGAAGAAGCCCCATCTCCAAGCTCACCACATCACTGCTTCTGAGTCTTATCCTGCTCAACTGCACAGTGCCTGGGAGGAGAAGTGAGGAATGCTTGGACACTGGAACTTTCACAGCTCAAAGTCATTTATTTTCCCACTGCAGCATAGGTGTTCCTTGATGCAACACAGCTGTTCATGCCTTGTAGTTAGTTGTGGTCTGTAAACTGATTTTCATTTTGAACCGATGTCTGTGTTTTGAGCATCCACATAAGAAAATAAATGTGTATGGAAAAGACATAGTACTGCCCAGTGCTATTTGAATTTCTTACAGAAAAAAGACTCCATCTACTTTTCTGATGGTTTGCTTGCACAGTAGGTCCTTTGAAAGTTTGGTGTGTTTGCTTGCTTACTTGCTTTGCTTTGCTAATTAATTTTGGTGACTTCTCAGATAAATAAAACATATTAGGTTTTTAATTTCATAATTTACTTGCATTTAAGGTAATAATTCCTGAGTATTAAACAGGCTGTTTAAACAGCAAGAAAAACAAAATGCTTTAATATCAGATTACCCATTTTGGGGTCAAACAAAATGCTTTAATATCAGATTACCCAAAACTTGTTTGATTGTGTTTTTGCATTTCAGACAGTGATCTAAAAACTTGTACTGGACATACTGAAGATGTTTAACAAGTTTTACCAATCCTGACTCTTTCTGGTAAGGACAGATGAGGTAAATCCTTGCAAGCTACATCTCTAATATCTGATTTTAAGTATCATATTTTATGACAAGTCTGTTTTAACTTATCCAAGGGACACAAAGCAATTGAAATTGGGACCATTCTACGAAATCAGCTGGCTAGCTCCTAGTAGCTGTGTTCATGCAGCAAGTAATGTGTTCCCCATGCTGAGTACAGAATTTTGAGTGAGATGGGATTTTAATGGGTTGTGTCATCAGTTCATAAAAACAAACACAATGTACTTAATTTCAAATTAACTAATCTATAAAATAATAATTCACAGGTAATTTAACACCACATAGGAACATTAGCATCACAGACATAAATGTCAACTTAAATATGATTAGAAATAAATCTAGAAGTAAATCTACAGGTTCTAGATAATAGATTACACAAGGACTAATGAAACTAAATAACTTTTGTCCAGATACCTTGACTATGTGTCCAAAGAAGGACAACAAAGCTGGTGAATGGTCTTGAATACAAGTCTTATGAGGAGCAGCTTAAGGACCTGATGTTCTTCAGCCTGGAGAAAAGGAGGCTCAGGGAACACCTTATCTCTCTATACAACTGCCGGAGAGGGGATTGTAGTGAGGTGAGTGTTGGTCTCTTCTCCTAAGTAACAAGCGATAAGACAAGAGGAAATGGCCTCATGTTGTGCCAGGGGAGGATTAGGTTGGATATTAGGAAAAATTTCTTCATGGAAGGGGTTGTCAAACACTGGAATAGGCTGCCCAGGGAAGTGGTGGAGTTGCCACCCCCGGGGGTTTTTAAAAGCTGTGGAGATGTGGATGCACAGGACTTGGTTAAGCAGTGGACTTAGCAGGGTTAGGGTAATGACTGGACTTGATGATCTTAAAGGTCTTTTCCAACCTATATGATCCTATGATTTGATGAATCTATTCTATGAACATAGTGCCCCTTGTTTGAAAAAAAAAGATTACCCCATCAGATAACAAAAAATACGGCATTCAAATGCTTAGCTTTTCTCTCATATATAAAATACATATTTGCTTGCTTTATTTCATCTTAGTGTGGAAGTCCAGAATATATTTATGAGCAAAACATTAAAAAGTCTGCAGAGCTGTTTCTCTTTTCTGGTTTCTTCCCAGTATGTGGGATTTTTGCACTTTTTTTTTTTTTTTCTTTTTTTTTTTTTCACTGGATGGTGTTTCATGCTAGATAGCATCAGAATAGGAGAGAATCCAATAGCTTAATCCCAGGTTTTCCCCTGGGGGTTATGATGAACTCTTCTGAATGTGTAGTGACACCCAGCTATTGCTGGATAACTTCATATGTGGACATTTTTTGTCTCCAAATTGAAAATGTCTTGTCAGCTTGGCTTGATGCACTTTCATGGATGGGAGAGAGGATTACCATTTGTTGAAATTTCTAATACAGAGAAGAAGGATATTGGAAAAGATAAAAGGAGAGTAGTAGAGCTAATCCAGACTCATTCTAACTGTAAGGGGTGAGAGAGGAACTCCACGGGCAGAAGAGGTGACAGCAAACCAGGAGGTCAGAAGAAGTACTATCAGGCTTTTCTTAATGCAAACACTGTCTGGATAATTTTAGTATAGCTGCCATTCTCTGATGCTCTAATTGCTATCAGGTTATCTTAGAGTAGCAAATATTTGTGCTAGATATTGTTCTGTAGAAGTACATCTTGTAAGCAGCACTATTATCCCACTATCATTGTTGTCTATAAGCACCATATGGACAGATTTTCCAGGTGAGGAAGGTTTCAAGTATCACTTACACAAATAATCAAATATTCTTCAGATATTAGAAGTAATATAGTCCTTTTCTTGGTTATTATACCCTCCTGCTTATTACACAGAAACATGTTACTGTAACAGGCTGTGATCAACTGATTGCCTGTGCATGTGATAGACAGTAGGACTAAGGAAAGTGCAAGGGACTGACTGAAATCTCAGTTCAGTCAATGAAAAATAGGTCAAGATTTGGGTGTAAAATGTTAAGATCTGTGAGTTTACTGCTTTTCTTATTGTCACTGCTCTTGACAGCAATGACTTGTCTTCCTAAGATAAGCACCGGGAAGAGAGTGAGCAGCCTGGTCTGGTGCTGGTGCAGCTGGGGCATGTGACTGCTGGGGCTGCAGAGAGCAGAGTGCCTGGACAGCTGAATTCCAGTGCTGCTTGGGAATTCACTGACTCCTTATCCTTAGGTGCTGAGGCCCTACCCAGTGCTTGCAGCTGCATTTCATTCATCCATGTTGCAGAAGAATTAGGTGGTTTAGGAATCTGAAGCCTAAATTTGGAAGGAAGCTATGCTTTTTGGGTGTGACATGCTGTGAAGTTCATGGATGAAAGAAAGTATCCCCAGAGGGGCAAGAGAAGCAGGGGAGAGCAGATGCAATGATGGCCTTGCTTGGCCCAAGCAAGGAGGACAAGAGGCAAGACTGTGCACATAAAATTGGAAGCAGGCAAAAGCTTGAATACATAGGGAACCAGATAACTAGGAGCAGTAAATAATTCTGTCTCACTGGCTTTCTCAACCAACTCCCAGCCAGAAGGTGATGAAGTAAGTGGAAGATAAGGGAGACTGTAGACAGCAGTGAGAAACAGAAACCATAGTTCTTGCAGAGCCTTTATCCTGGAGATTTGTTTGAAAGAAAGGAGTAAAGATTGAACAGGTTTCTCAAGAAAAATAATGCTTGCAGCTCTGGAGGGCATGAAGGCCAAGACATGAAAAGGCCAAGGGATGTAGACCTTTTTGTAGCTGTACAGTTCAAGGGCAGAACTCCTCCCAGTGAAGCAGCATTTGAGTGCATGCTGATCCTTCATGCCTGTGAGGGACTGCTCCACCCTGCAAAGATGACCTGCTGTCTGTTTTGAAGAATACCTTGTTATAGATATATCTTCTGCCTTGTGAGGTAACTGTGTGGGTGAAAGATGAGCTCTATCCTGAGGGGCTTAATATGTTCACAGCCCAGGACAGTTTCTGCTAGCTGCAACAAAGGAGTAAATGGTACCACTGGGTCTGCTGCTGGTGAAGGTACATTAGTGCAAGGCAGTACAGGAACCTGGGAGAAAAAATACACTCCAGGCAAAATTCCAGCCTTCAGGATGCTATTGGATGGGGAAGAGGTTACTTTCACCTCTCTGGTTTGGGGCTGTTGTGTGCCAGGGACAGGCTGAAGCAACTTGTGTGAATATGTTATTGTCATAGCTAGTGACCATATAGGTCCTAAGGAGGATGTAGAATTCAGACTCCAGGCACAGGTCTCTTTCCCAGTGGTCAGGTGGAAAGCAGGATCAGACTCACATATGGTGTCTGCAGAGTCCTTGTGGCACCACTGGTGTGCCTCTCTTCCTCTCCTTGACCTCATACTCCAAGGCTCTGGGCTTGCCATAATGGATTTTATAGCTGTGTATATAAATGAGCGAAAGGGGGAAGTCTTCTGAGCATTCAGGCTGTTGCAGAGACAGTGAGGTGTAAGGTGCTGTGGTGTACTTTGGTCTGGAGAAAAGGGGTATGGCTACTCTAAAATCAATAACATGAAATAAAGCTGCAAGATAAATGTACACGGTGGAACTTTCTCATGGCAAAGTCTAATACCGAGGGACCTTGTCTGCCACTGATGAGTGACTTCACTAAATTGGACTTTTACAGAACAGGTATTTCAGGAAATTTATAACTGGTGTAAGAATGAAAAACTTATCCCAGTGAGGAAACCACTTGTAGCAGTTGCAGGCATGTAATGATCCTTGGAAAACTGGTATGCAGAGCCAGACATCCAATCCCAGAACACAGAGGCTTGAGCACAGACTTGCTGTTATCTAGAGACGTGTTGGTTACCTCAGTCTTAAATATCAGTCACAAAAGCAATATCTAGACATCCTTACTTGCTTCTTTGCTGAAGAAAACCACTGATTGGCAGTTTGAAGTTAATTTTTTTCATTGCTTTTAAAAAAATTATTATTTTCAAATAGATTTTATTAATATAAGAGTCCAAAAATACCAAAGCCCTTGCAATGTGACCATTCATGTCCATCACCCAAAGGTGTACTTAGATGGTGCTAGCTACATTTGTCTGCTTGCTTCAAGTCAGTAAGCAAAATCAAGCTGCCATCAGTTTTTAACGTGATTTTCTCTCGGCAGTTCTGTTTTGAAGAACCTGAGGTGAATTCTGTTTTCCAGCGCAATGGCAATGGTTATATCCTCCAAAAATGGTATGTTTCTATCATTTTTTTAAAGATAATTGCATTTCTTGCTAATCATGAGATGCAGTAAGTAACCTGCAGGATTCAAGCCATGCTGTATATTTAATAAAGTCTGATGGAATAAATAATAGACCTTTTATGAGAGGTTACTCTTGAGTAAAGAAGAGATATTACAATGATTTCTTTATCCATTTTCTAAACAAATGTAGCTACTGAAAATGGAACACATCCTTTTAACCTAATGCATTTTGATACTTTACAAGGTTGTTATCTTTCCTCCTGACAGAACTAGAAACCACTTAAAAACAACATTAAAAAAAAGGCTTTAATAAAGAAATCTTTGAAATATTATGGTATTAGTTACAAAATATTTCTGGCATTTTGTTGGTGTTTCTACACCCAGCCTCTTCCACTCAGATTTTCAATGGGAAACGGGGATTTATAGCATCATGAGAAGCAGCAATATCTTAGTCTTTAATATAGAGCTAACTTTTAAATTACTTCAGGCGAGACTTACAGACATGGACAGGATGCTTCAATCTATTAGAATCTTTACTTGCACATACTTAAGCTGATATCCATAAGCTTCCATCCAATAAGATATCCATCAATAATGGATATTAATCACTTGCAACTACCAGCTTCTAACTGCAAGATCTCATTCAGATAAAGATGCACTTAATTAAATGGAATTAAAGTCTGTGCTTCATGTAAAACTTGCATTTGCATCTGAATAGGAATGGTTTGTGGACAATCCTTAGTTTCCTTACAATGTGATAAAGCAACAGAGAGAGAAAAATCAAACAGTAATAGTAATGGCATGACAGACAGCAGGTGATAAGTTCTACCTTTGAAGGAATGATTTCAATGAAAGCAACAACCTGAAACTCCAGCGTGAAACATCTAGCACTGATTCAGCTGGCATGGTACAAGATAAAATAAGTTATTTTCCACTTACAACTAAGGCACAATGAGATTCTTGCCTTCTGATTCTCAATTCAAAGCAAAAGCATATATTTTTCCGAAGATGAAAATACTCTTATTTAATCTTTATATTTTTCAAATGAAGTCTTTCACTTTGTTTCTTAACAGGACAAACTCAAAGGAACCAAGAAATAAATTGCAGAAAAAGTGGTTACAGCATTCACTGGAATCTTTGGAGAACAATTTGCTTCCATACAGACATTTCAATTCCCATCTCATGCCATAGAAGAGAGACTTAGCATCTCATGGAAGACTAGTTGAGGTGCTGAGAAATGTGTCAACCTCTGGTGGACTCTTTTTTTATAAAGGCAGCATTCCTGAACATGGAGTGACAACCAGGGAGGCTCCCCTCTTTTGAGTGACTGCCCAAGCCAGCAGTCTAAAGCACCATTCTCACTCCATGTTTCACTGAAGGCTTGCTTTACATTATGTAGGCCCAACTCAGGAGAAAGACTCCTTGAAAAACCCTTATTCCACATAAAGGAGTGGATGAACAGCAGTTGCTTCTGGTTAAGATCCTTGCCTGGGTTAAGCAGAGTGTACCTGGTCATCCAGTGCTGAATTGAGTGCCCTCCCTGAAAGGCCAAAGTATAGTCTGGAGATTGTGTCGTTTTGAGTCAGGACAGGGGAAAGGTTCTCCAGGATGGCCATTGTGTATGGAAGTTGATTCCATGTATTCTCTTATTCACAACTGAGATATTTATGCAAAGCCAAGCACTAAGAGGAGGATCTGAGACCTCCTCATTTTTCCTGTGGCCATGCAGGAACACCTTGAGGGAAGATGCCCATCTACATCTGCACAGGCAGATGAAGTCACTGAACAGGAGTACTCTGCCAAATGCAAACAAGATGCATCTTCAGCAACAGCAGGAACCTAGCTCACGTAACAAAATGCTGAGCGGAAACTGCTCATGTGCTTTACCTTTAACAGAAAGTTTGGTGACAACCAAAACTGCAAGGGGGGGAAGGAGAATTTATTGTGCTCTACAGACCAGGTCTGTGCTCCCTATAAACTAGTGCTAGGAAACCTTAAGAGTGCATAGATTTTGTAATTCACTCATTTTTGTTTTTATTTTTTTTTTCCAGAAAAGCTTAAGAAAATGGTATGGGACAAATTCTTTGCTCAAGTGAATCAACTTTCAGCAAAATTTGTGGCCAAGTTTCTATTTGCAGACAACAGCCACAACAAAGTGACACTAAACATGTATTAGTAAGAGTTGATTAAAAAATAAATGCCAAGAACAAAGAGCGAGAAAACAGCAACAGAAAAGAAGGCCCAATATAATGTCTAGTCTGATCACAGTATCCATTGCAAATTGCAATCTGTCTTTTCCAGGATCTTCACTTTTTTTTCCCAGCCATGTATCTATCCCCATACATAAATGCACACAGCGTGGGATCCTCAGAGTATGAACTGCAAAGGAAATTGTTTAAAACAGCTTTTGTGAGACTTTTCAAAGAATTACTATTTTCATTTCTAGAAGAAGAAAGGATTTGTTTGTCTTAGCTTTTGACTGCAATTCTAAGAAACTGGGAAAAATTTTTTTCAAGGGAGTAATACATAATTTTTAACTTAAACAACTGTCCTTCATTCACGATGTTCCTTATAATTTTATAGAGAATGAAGAAGGGAAGATGTGGGTATGAGGTGGTTGAGGGAATGTCAGAGTGGAATTCTTGTTGCCTGACCTTCATCTAAGTATGGCATCTAGTATAAATCAGTTATCTTTGCTCTGAGCATGGTTTTTGAGAAAGACCAGGCACCTTCTGATGACCCCTTCCCAAAGATGAGTGTCTGAGATCTGTGAATGTAGGTTTCTCTAGAAATCAGTTTCCTCTTGGAAATAAATTGGTACTGTGGGTGTAGACAACAGGAAGGGATTGAGCATAAGCAGACAGAAACCCCATATTGTTAATTTGTGATTGCATGTCAACTGAATAATACTTTTGCCTCCTACTAGGCAGCATGAAAAACTGTTGTATGAATTGTTACAACCTGACTGTAAAATAGGATGTTTCCATAACTGCAAATTGCTTAGCTTGGGTATTTCTCCTTAGTATTGATTAATGTGCTATTGTTTGTATTCATAAGTAGCTGTGATTACAGCTAATTAGCATCCTTGTATGGTGTGTGGGTAAATTGATTTCTGCTTTCCTACTACTGTACACTAAAATTATATGAAGATAAACAAATAAAATCTTAAATAATGTAATTTGATTACCTTTACATAACCACTGAAGCCTTTTCATGGAATCATAGACTGGTTTGGGTTGGAAGAGACCTTGAAGACCTAGTTCCAACCCCTGTGCCAGAGGTAGGGAACCTTCCACTAGACAAGGTTGCTCAGAGTCCCATCCAACCTGGTTTTGAACACTTCCAGGGATGGGGAGTCCACAATCTCTCTGAACAACCTGTTCCAGTGCCTCACTATTCTCACAGCAAATAATTTCTTCCTAATACCTAACCTATACCTACTCCCCTTTAGCTTAAGACAGCAAATATTCCTAATACCTAACCTATACCTACTCCCCTTTAGCTTAAGACCATTCATCCTTGTCCTGTCACTACAAGCCCTTATGAAAAGTCCCTCTCCGGTCTTCTTGCAGCCCCCTTTAGGTACTTCAAGGCTGCTATATGGTCTCCCAGGAGTCTTCAGTCCTCCAGGCTGAACAGCTACAACTGTCTCAGACTGTCTTCATAGGAGAGGTGCTTTGATCAATACCTACTCCCCTTTAGCTTAAGACCATTCATCCTTGTCCTGTCACTACAAGCCCTTATGAAAAGTCCCTCTCCGGTCTTCTTGCAGCCCCCTTTAGGTACTTCAAGGCTGCTATATGGTCTCCCAGGAGTCTTCAGTCCTCCAGGCTGAACAGCTACAACTGTCTCAGACTGTCTTCATAGGAGAGGTGCTTTGATCAATTTAGTGTTCCTCCTGTGGACTTGCTCCAACAAGTCCATGTCTTTCATGTTTTGGCAGCCCCAGATCTGGACGCAGTATTCCAGGTTGGGTTTCACAAGAGGAGAGTAGAGGGGGTGGTTTGTGAAAAGCACAAGTGCAGGCACAAAACACAGGATACAGAGTGCTGCTTTGCAGTGGAGAATTATGCAGGTTATGAACTGGGCACATTTGTAGCCATCTGGAAATAACATCGTATGTTTCCAGCATTAAACGTTATTAGATAGGGTATAACAATGAGGGAGAGGGGAAAGGAAAAGAGATAAAGGAATCATTAACAGACTCATATGCTGTCTTAAAAGGTAACACAAAACTGTTTAAGGTGTTCATTACATAGTCTTGTTTGACATTTCTGATGTGCTGTTCTGATGAGCATGACTTAGCTGAAATCAATCTGTTGGGTCTGCTCTGCACTTAGGTGGGACCAGAGTTTAGCTTAGTTTTCCCTATGTTTTTTTTTTGTTTCATCCTTAATTTTACACTTTAAATGTTTTTCCTTATTTCACAGAACAGTTTATAAGCATTCTGCTGAAGCACCTGATATTCATGGAGAAAGCTCTGAGGTTTCTCTTTCACAAGAAAGCATAAAGCTACACTAAACTTCCACAAAATGCCTTCAAAGGTGGAAATTGCCCTGTTAATGGTTAATGAAGCTTCAAGGGACCTGAAGCTGCAGAGAACAGTAAAGTTGCTGATGGCAGCAGAGGTGCTCATGGCTTTTCTGACATCGCTTATGGCTTAAAATTGCTACAGTTACTGTAGTATGGATTAATGGAAATATATGAGACTTGCATAACGGGAGCAACTCACTGAGCTGCAGGGCAAGTTTATGTCAAGGAAAGTTTATGCAGGGAACGTTTATGTTTATGAAAGTTTAACCCAGTTTCACAAGGATTTTGGAAGGAATGCTGTTAATGTGGTATAGTAGAGTGCTTCCTTTTTAAAGGAATAATAACATAGAAACATTCAGATTATTTATTTTTGCTTCCTCATTTTCTGACCAGAATTGTTGCTTCATTGCCAAACTATGGTCACCAGGTTATCCTACCTCCATGCAAGCAAGCTGTAGCAGGAGGTGTAAAAGTCCCAGCTCAGAGAACAAGGGGAGAAGGAGCCTTGAAGTGATTTTGGTTTCCTGTGGTTTGGTGAGTGAGGCCCAGAGAAAGGATATTGTATTCTGGCCATGATGTATTTCTTTCATTCTTCACTCAGGGTGGTCCAACCTCACCCCAGGCTAGCAGAGGGATGCCAGTTGTAGAAACTCTGATTTATAGGTTTAAACAATGGGCTGCAGACAGTTGCAAAGGGCATTTGAGGTTTTACCTGCTGTTCTAACAAATGGTTTCCATCTCCTCAGAGAAAATGGATTGTCATGGATGGACAACTTTCATGAGATGAGTGATGCCCACAGCTTGCCGATGGGACCACCCTGGTTTTCACTTTTGACAAATGTTTCCCAAGTCAGCCACAGAACAATAAACTTCCTTAGAGTTACGTTTGTTTGATTTCTAACTTCTGTCGTTCTTCCTTGCAATGATCCATCAAACTTCCTGTCTGAGCAAGACTCCCTCAAGTATCCATCATGTGCTACACATCTGAAGAACCCCACATCTCCAGAACTTTCCAGGGGATTAAATTCCCTAAATTGGTGCAAATGAAAGGGAGGGAGAGAGCACTTCTTTGACAACAATCCTCTCTTGCTAGGCAGTCCCCTAGATGGAACCAAGAATTTCAATGAATAGTCCTCCATAGAAACCTGCAATTTCAATTACCAGTCTTCTTTGGGAGTTTCATAGCATGGTGAAATCTCATATTTGCAGTTCAGTGCTATCCTCTAATAGCCGGTAACAAAGCTCAGCCTGGAAAATGCCAGGTACAAAGAAACCTGTGCTGAATGCTGTCTTGCCCCTATTTGCTTCCTCATCAATGGGGTCAGCACAGCCTTACTGTGAGTGTGCTGGGAGGTGGCAGTGGCTCATGACTGACCTGATCCATGAGGATGCTACAACAACAGCATGTGCCCACATCAAAGTTACTGCAGCTTATTACATGCCTCAGTGTGATTATTCTGATGCCTATTGGGAGCTGATGGACTGTTCAGGTGTGGGAATTACCCACATGGGTCAGAACACTGAATTTTCTGATGTAGAACAATAACAAGATCACTACCCAAAAGACCTCTGGTTTTCTTCTCAGAGAAGAATGTGTGGTTAAGCATGCAAGTCGTGCTCTGTGAC
>NW_008674179.1:46419-47215 GCF_000695815.1 Acanthisitta chloris
TTCTCATATATGTCAGTTTTTCAAATAAATGCATAAAAGTAGCAATTTTAGGGAATACTTGTTTTTAAAGGGTATTCAGGAAAATCAAATCAGCTTTATCTGACGTATTGAATTTTTTTTCCTTATCTTCTTCCATCTTTGAAACTCTGTGGAGTCTTCAAATACACAGGATCACAAGATACTGAAATCACGGGGCCTACTGGAAACTCTGCAGTTCATTTGGCATCGTTAGTCCCCAGTGAAAAAGGAAATATCCAATAAAATCCATGGGACAAAGCATTTTGCAAATTTCACTGGAAAAAGGGAACATTCTTAAATACATATTCATTATTTTTGACTCTAGAAATTAACATTTGTCATTTACAATGGTAACAATGGCAAGAGTTGAGAAAGAAGCTAATCTTGTTAGCAATGCTGCTTAGTAGTGAAACAGCTTGCTTCAATTTGAAGGTAGTATGTATACTCTGAATAAATTGTAAACCATAGAGACTCCTGTAATTTACAGTATTACTGTAAATGCACTCTAGGAGGATAAGGACTAGCTTAAATTCATTAAGCTGCCAGGTCTGAGCTGGCCAGTCTGGCTGTCCTCTCCCAGACTGTTCAGGCTGCCACCCTGAGTCTGCTGTGGTTGCACAGCTTGTTGCAGCAATTCTTGAACAGAGCTGGGAAGCAAAATTAGCCCAGACAGCAGATTCAACAAGTCTAGACCATATGCCGAATTATTTTCCCAAAGGGAAAAACTGGATTGTTCTTGTTGATCTTAAATCTTAATTATTCCCCGTTGTGTCCTCTT